>NC_025993.2:59170842-59320419 GCF_000442705.2 Elaeis guineensis
CTATCATATCTCTCTATATAAGATGAGTTTATTCATAAAATTTTAGAAAAAGTTAGAAATTTGAGAGACCTTTGTGACATCCAAAAATTAGAGAGAAATACCTTTGGGTCATGGAGATATAAAAGATGCAAGTTTGGGTGTCTAGAGAGAAAAACGTGAAGAAGAAGAGGGTCTTCTTCTTGGGTTTTTGTTTTCATATCTTTCCTCCCTCCATCTTGAGTTTTCTGAGAGTGTCTCAGATCTGAAACTCCTCCTTTTACTTTCTATCTTTGGAAGAGTCCAAATCAAGAAGAAGGAGGCACCTGATCAACCATCAAAGAAAGATCAGCGCAGTACTAGCATACTGTGTTGATTTCCTGAAGCAGGACCTCTGATCGAGATTCGTGGGCTCGTGTGGACGACTCCTAGAGGTCGGATATGTGTGCGGCTTGCAACATCATCCTCAAGCCCAGATCAACAAGGTTAGAACATCTAACTTGCAAGGTAATAGATCTGATCTATTGTTTAATACATACATTAGATGTAGTATAGAAACATGTTGATATGATCAACATGTAGTTCATGCTATATTTATATATTTTAATTTTTGATTTAATGTCATGTAATAATCATATAATAGGATCTTAGATCTAGAGATTTTTTGATCTTAGAAAATAAATTTTGATTTATTTTAGTCTTCCGCTGTATGATCTTGAAAAAGTTTCAAGATCTAACCCTCTTTTTCAAGATCTAACCCTGAAACCCTAGATCTGGTTCCTACAATTGGTATCAGAGCCTAGGTTCTTTATTACATGATTATTTATACATGCTTAGATTATTTTTTAGATTAGATTTAATTTATAATCTGATTATTAAATCTGAAATTAAAATTTTAGATCAATCACGAACTGCAAGGTTGTCTTGCTGTAAGGTTTACCCCTTACAGTGCAAAGGTTGTCCTAGTTTGTGTAGATCTATCTTTAATCATAAATTTATTAGATATGATCTAGATTAAATTTATAATTTATTAGATTTAAAAGATATTTAAATCTGAAATAAAATCTCTTTGTTAAATAATTTTTGTGCAAAGAAATTGTTTAAAGTTGAAACTGTTTCAATTATATGAACCTATTTAGATTAGATCTAAAGTAGTTTCATGTTTATTTCACTTGTATCTTGATTATGAATCAAATATGCAATATGGTTGGTAGAATCATATTGTAAAATTATTTTACAAATATGAAAATTATTTTTTGAAAAGCCGAACCCAACCCTCAGCCCAAAACTTAATTAAGAATTAAGAAGTTGTTTGATTAGGTTCTAGGATTGTGAATTGAAGAACCTAAGACACAAACCATAACTCATTGGGTTAATGGGTTAGTGAGAATTAGGTCCATTAATTGGATTAGACCTATGGTTAGATTAAAGATGGACTTAATTAGAGAATTGACTAAATCTAATCAATTGTTGTCTTAGAATAGGTCAAGGATTCTCTAGATCAATTACAATAGTTGTAGTTGGTCAAGTCCATGTCTTTAACGAGAACCAAATGGACTTGATTCTTGGCTAAGTGGTCTAGCATGAATTGTTAGGCTGATCTAATCGAAACTAATTAAACCAGTTGGTGTCTAAGGTAAACCAGACCGGTGGTTTTTAATTGGGAGCCCGCTTACCTGGTCATTTCTGATGGTGTCTAAGGCAAGCTTTGGCAGACCCTCCCACTGATCGAACTTACCTGGCCTCTTGGTGAAATTATGTTTTGATCGGATCACTTGACTATTCGAGCTGACCCATGTCAGCTAGGTAAATTAGTGTGACTGATTTAGGTGCTCCTAGATCTGCCCTTTTAATGGTCTCCCTTAAGCTGACTTGGTGAAGCCAGTGGGAGGATCATGATAAGCTGGTTCATCTGACCTCATCCTCTATATTATTTAAATCCTCTAAAATTATTAGGTCCTTAAAATGATAAAGTTATGGAGATAACTGAGTCATAGCCTCCCATTAAGGTGTTTGATAATGAGTCCATTAACTCAATAATCATTGCAGACCCAAAGGCCTGGTGCTTGTTGACTAATGGAATTATCACTCATCATATGACGACTTGGAAGTGTCTCTCTAATGGTGGTTAGGTGAGCCAACCAAAGTTGGGCTTAATCATTCGTTGGTTAGATACACCAAGTATGATCATGTTAATGGTTGGACCTAACTGGATCCTTACAGTGGAGGCCAAAGCCTACTGATTAGGTTTCTGGGGCAAAATTAAAATTACTAAAAATTGTTTAGAGAAATAATTGGTTATGAACCTACCCTTAGATATAAATGGGTTGGCCAACCAAAGTTGGGCTTGTGTGCAGTCTAAGTGGATTCTAGTACCCGCTAAGGAATTAGGGTAATTCCTCGAATTAGAGGTAGAGGCTACCAATTCGAATAAAATAGTGGGAGAAACCTTTTGATTAAAGTCCAAATCTTTAGGTTTAATGAATCAATTACTAATTAGGTTATGGTTCTCTTTTGTGCAGATATGGCCACTTCCCTATCACTCCGATCATTGTTGGACAATGATAAGTTTGTGGGATCCAATTTCGGTAGCTGGTACCGAAAGTTGAAGATAGTCCTGGAGAATGAACGGATCCTATATGTGATAATAGATCCTGCACCTGAGGAGCCAGCTGTCAATGCACGTGGAACAGTCAGAGACACTTACCAGAAGTGGCTTAGTGACCGGACCATGGTGCGCTGTATCATGCTGGCTGTCATGAGCGACGAGTTCAGTCGTAGATTCGAGACGGCTCAGCCAAAGGACATGCTTCAAGTGTTGGAGGATGCCTTTGGCACACCCGATGACGTAGAGAGGCACAAGACTAGTTGTGCCATCTTCAACGCCAAAATGTGGGATGGTGTCTCAGTCACTAATCATGTATTGTACATGATCGAGCTGATGGAATGATTGAGCAAGCTCGGCTTTCCCTTGCATGAGCAGCTTGGGAAAGATGCAATACTGAACTCATTGCCCAAGTCTTATCTCCCATTCCTCACTCATTATAGAATGACAAAGCCTGAAGAGAACTACCACGGGTTACTGGGGTTGCTTCAGAACTTTGAGAAGGATCACCAACTCCTCAAGGAGTCGGTGAACTCAGTGGGAGGTTCATCTTCTAGTTCTCGACCTTTTGAGAAAGGGAAGAAGAACAAGAAGAAGAAAGCAAAGAAGGTGCAAGTTCAGGCTAGGACATCAGTGCAGAGCCAGACCAAAAAGGTCAAGCCTGATAAGAGTCTATTCTACTGGCAAGCACCCTAGATTAGATAGTGTGTCAGATATCTACTTATGGCACTGTAGGCTAGGTCATATAAACAAGAACAGAATAAACAGGTTGACTCAAGAGGGAATCTTCGAAGTCAGTGATTGTGAATCACTTCCAACCTATGAGTCCTGTCTTCTTGGTAAAATGACCAAGTCACCTTTTACTGGAAAAGGTGAGAGAGCTACTAAGCTCTTGAGCCTAGTACATACTGATGTATGTGGGCCCATGAGCACCAGTGCTAGAGGTGGATATTTCTACTTCATAACTTTCACGGATGACCTATCCCGATATGGATATGTCTATTTGATGAAACATAAGTTGGATTCATTTGAAATGTTCAAATGATTCTGAAGTGAAGTAGAAAAATAAACTGGAAAGAGTATTAAAACTCTTCGATCTGATCGAGGAGGAGAATGCCTTTCTAGTGAGTTTCTCACATATCTAGGAGAGAATGGGATTCTCTCCCAATGGACTCCTCCAGGAACACCACAGCATAATGGTGTGTTTGAAAGGAGGAATCGGACTTTGTTAGACATGGTCCGATCCATGATGGGTTTTTGCTAGCTTGCTGATATCCTTCTGGGGATATGCACTCGAATCGGCCTGTTATCTGTTAAATAGGATTCCAAGTAAGTCTGTAATTAAGACTCCATATGAGATATGGATAGGGCGTAAGTCAGTACTTTCACATCTTAGGGTCTAGGGGTGCCCGGCCTATGTCAAACGATTAGTCACAGACAAACTTGGACCTAGGTCTGACAAATGCTCATTCATAGGGTACCCCAAAGAGACAAAAAGATATTTTTTCTACCATGCTGATGAACAAAAGGTGTTCGTCAGCCTTAAGGCAATCTTTTTAGAAAAGGAGTTCCTTGGTGAAGGAACCGTTGCCTCTAAGGTTGAACTTGATGAAGTTCAACAGGTAGAAGGACCGATACCAATAGCTGAACCTGAGTCGGATATGATTAGATCAGATCTGGAGCCCAATATACCTGTACCATTAAGGCGATCCGGTAGAGTACCGCATCAGTCGGACAGATACTACGAATTCTTGGTCTGGGATGGTGATCCCATCGAACTTGATGAGAATAATGAAGATCTGTTCACCTATATGGATGCTATGCAGAGACCTGATTCGGAGAAATGGCTTGAAGCCATGAAATCTGAAATGGAGTCCATGAAGGTCAATGATGTATGGACATTGGTTGAACCACCTGAAGGGGTTAAACCCATTGGGTGTAAATGGGTCTTCAAAAGGAAGAGGGGCGCAGACGGAAAGGTGGAGACCTATAAAGCCCGTCTGGTTGCCAAGGGATATCGTCAACGTTATGGTATTGACTATGATGAGATATTTTCCCCTGTGGCAATGCTCAAATCTATTCGGATAATGCTTGCAATAGCTGTCCATCTGGATTATGAGATCTGGCAGATGGATGTAAAGACAGCTTTCCTGAATGGAGAGCTGACTGAAGAGGTGTATATGATACAACCTGAAGGGTTTACATCCACAGATGAGTCCAAGGTGTGCAAGCTTCAGAGATCCATTTATGGACTGAAGCAAGCTTCTCGGAGTTGGAACATGCATTTTGATAAGGTGATCAAAATGTATGGCTTCATTAAGAATGGAGAAGAGCCCTACATTTATAAATGGGCAAATGGTCCAGTTGTGGTATTCCTTGTCTTGTACGTGGATGACATTCTCTTAATCGGGAATGACATCCCCGCACTATAGGGAATAAAAGTTTGGTTGTCATCACAGTTCTCCATGAAGGACTTGGGTGAAGCATCTTACATCCTAGGGATGAAGATCTATAGGGATAGATCTAAAAGGATGCTTGGGTTATCCCAGTCCATGTACATAGACACTGTGCTGAAGAGGTTCAGCATGGAGAATTCCAAGAAGGGCTATCTACCGATAGGCCAAGGAATTTCTCTCTCTAAGAAGGATTGTCCGACAACTCCTGAAGAGAGAGAGCGTATGAGTAGAGTCCCATATGCTTCAACCGTGGGATCTATCATGTACGCCATGACATGTACAAGACCAGATGTGGCATACTCACTAGGAGTAGTGAGTAGATACCAATCTGATCCTGGAGAAGATCACTGGAAAGTGGTTAAAGCCATCCTTAAGTATTTGAGAAATACTAAGGACCAATGGTTGGTTTATGGCGAGTCAGATCTGAAACTTGTGGGGTTCACAGACTCCAGCTTCCAATCTGACCATGATGACAGCAGGAGCGTGTCGGGTTATATCTTTACTCTGAATGGTGGAGCCATCTGTTGGAAGAGTTCCAAGTAGCATACTGTGGTAGACTCTGTTTGTGAAGCGGAGTATATCGCAGCATCAGATGCCGCGAAGGAAGCTGTGTGGCTGAGAAAATTCATCAACGAGCTCGGAGTAGCACCCTCCCTCGATGGTCCGGTCCTGCTCTATTGCGACAGCACTGGTGCCATAGCTCAGGCGAAGGAACCCAAAGCACATCAGCAGACGAAGCACATCTTGCACCGCTTCCACCTGGTCTGAGAGATCGTGGATCAAGGTGACGTCGACCTTCAGAAGATCGACGGAAAGGAGAACCTAGTCGACCCCTTCACTAAAGCCCTGGCGATAAAGGAGTTCGACAACAACAAGTCGAAGATGGGTATTAGATACTATGCCGAGTGGCTTTAGGACAAGTGGGAGTTGTTGGGAAATGTGTCCCAAAAAGCCAATCGTCAAGCTATTGACGGTTGAGCAACCAAGTATTGTAATTGATTTGTTAATAAATAAAATATATTTGGCATCTTCATCATAAGCTTTCATCTTCTAATGAACTCCGTTGTTATGATGAAGTCCTTAGGACTATTTAGGTTCGATAAAGAGAGGATTTATCGATTAGTCCTTAAAACTGTTCACGACCAAATGATAGGCTGTTAATAAGGACGACGGCTTCTATCGAGCATAGGTCGCTGTAGGCCATATGGGTTGGTTGTCCTCTTAACCAAAGAGTGTGGAGACACTGGTATGGCATACAGGTGAGATGTAAGGGTACATCATCATTGAACGTGACCAACTCCAGAGTATTCTATCGTCGAGAATATCTCTGATGGGATATAGGTATAAGTATCCCTTAGACCTGAGATCGCCTCAGTGACTTGCATGCAACTCACTGTGCTTTGGTACTGGACTAACTGAATTTTTAATTCAGAGACGGAAGGCTTCTGGGCACAGTCAAGTACTTGCGAAGTCAGAGTGTGATCGAGATAGGATTGACCACTCCAAAAGTTGGAGAAGAATGAGTCGCTGTATTTCAATTTAGCAAAACCTTGGCCAGGGTAATCCATCAGATGGATTTGATATTTTGAAATACAATGTGGACAACCTGATCAGAGTTGACAATTAAACTCTGGGGTGTCCTATGATCATTTTGGTCAAGGGGATGAATTATATGAAAACTATATCCGCATGGGTTCTAAGGATGTTGTTCTACACATTCGACCTATCTGGTCGTCGGGTACCATTGCTAGATGGTCACTTCGATTGGTATAGAAATTTATTCCTATGCTACCGACTTAGGTTTGAACCTATGAGGTCACACACATTAGAGTTCATGATCCGATCAGATGGTTGATCAACGGTTAAGAATCGTTCTAGGGTTAAATGATCAATACGATTGACATTTAACCCAGTGCAAGTGTTGCAGGAGGAACTATTAGCAATTCGATTGCTGATTGGCTTAATTTGATTAAGCCAATGGGCTGAGATTAAGTATAATTAAATATGATTTAATTAGATTTAGTTTGGGCTTGATTGGATCAAGTCCAATTGGTTTATTGGATAAGCCAAGTGCAAGGAAAAACTAGTCCTAGTTCAACTAGGACTTGGGTCAATCTAATTTCTAATTTGATTAAAAAATTAAATCAGATTTAAATCTAATTTAATCTGATTAAATTAGGTTCTTAATTGGATTAAGACCTATTTTAATTGGGTTGATCTAATTTTGATTTGATTTGGTTTGGGAAACCAAATTAAAACAAGTCATAAGACAGAATCCTAGTAAGACTAGGATTCCACCTTGCGCCACATAATCCTTCTCCACGCCCTCTCTCTTATTCAACGCCAATCTCCACTTATTTTGTGTGACAAAAGCCCTCTCCCAGATTTCTCCCACATTCACAAGAGGTCTCCTCTTTTCTTTCTTACATGGAAGGTGGTTTGGATCAAATCTAAAAGGAATAAGTTTGGATTTCGAATTCTATGAGATAGAGTTTTAGAAATCCAAAACTCTTTCAATTTTGCACCGAATTTATCCAAATTTTTTTTGGAATTTTCATGACTTTTAGGGTATACATTGTCCACCCTTTTCTGGTAATCCATGCATAAAAATATGAAGGAGGTGCTCAAGAGTTGGGCATCCCTTAACTTGCCATGTTTGGATAAGCCTTGACTAGGTGTTTGACCTAGACAAGGACTCTATCATATCTCTCTATATAAGATGAGTTTCTTCATGAATTTTAGGAGAAGTTAGATATTTGAGAGTCCTCTGTGTCATCTAAAAATTAGAGAGAAATACCTTTGGGTCGTGGAGATATAAAAGATGCAAGTTTAGGTATCTAGAGAGAAAAACGTGAAGAAGAAGAGGGTCTTCTTCTTGGGTTTTTGTTTTCATATCTTTCCTCCCTCCATCTTGAGTTTTCTGAGAGTATCTCAGATCTGAAACTCCTCCTTTTACTTTCTATCTTTGGAAGAGTCCAAATCAAGAAGAAGGAGGCACCTGATCAACCATCAAAGAAAGATCAGCGCAGTATTAGCATACTGTGCTGATTTCCTGAAGCAGGACTTCTGATCGAGATTCGTGGGCTCGTGTGGATGACTCCTAAAGGCCGGATGCGTGTGTGGCTTGCAACATCATCCTCAAGCCCAGATCAATAAGGTTAGAACATCTAACTTGCAAGGTAATAGATCTGATCTATTGTTTAATACATACATTAGATGTAGTATAGAAACATGTTGATATGATCAACATGTAGTTCATGCTATATTTATATATTTTAATTTCTGATTTAATGCCATGTAATAATCATGTAATAGGATCTTAGATCTAGGAATTTTTTGATCTTAGAAAATAAATTTTGATTTATTTTAGTCTTCCGCTGTATGATCTTGAAAAAGTTTCAAGATCTAACCCTCTTTTTCAAGATCTAACCCTGAAACTCTAGATCTGGTTCCTACATGAAGATCTGTAGGGATAGATCTAGAAGGTTGCTTGGATTGTCCCAATCCACGTACATTGACACCTTGTTGAAGCGGTTCAACATGAATAATTTCAAAAAAGGCTATCTTCTGATAGGCAATGAAATTGCTCTTTCCAAGAAAGATTATCCGATAACTCCTGAGGAGAGAGAGCGCATGAGTAGAATACCATATGCTTTGACAGTGGGATTTAGCATATATGCTATGACATGTACGAGGCCGGATGTGGCCTATTCACTAGGAGTAGTGAGTAGGTACCAGTCAGATCTGGATGAGAATCATTGAAAGATTGCAAAAATAATTCTTAAGTATTTGAGAAATACTAAAGATCAATGGCTTATCTATGAAGACTCTGATCTGAAACTTATGGGATATACTGATTCCAATTTTCAGTTAGATTGTGATGACAACAGAAGCGTGTCGGACTACGTATTTACCTTGAATGGAGGAGCTGTTTGCTGGAAAAGTTTTAAGCAACATACTATGGCCAATTTTGTATGCGAAGTGGAATACATTGCTGCATCGGATGCTGCAAAGGAGGCGGTGTGGTTGCAAAAGTTTATTCTCGAGCTAGAAATTGTACCTTCTATTGATGGTCTTATCCTGCTGTATTGTGATAGCTCCAGTGCCATAGCTCAAGCGAAAAAACCTAAGTCACACCATCACACTAAACATATTCTGCACTGCTATCATCTAGTGCGAGAGATTGTGAACCGAGGTGACGTTGAGCTTCAGAAGATCGACGGAAAGGAGAACCTAGCCGACCCCTTCACTACAGCTCTTAGGATCAAAGAGTTCGATGATTTCAAATGGAAGATGGGTATAAGATACTATCCCGATTGGCTTTAGTCCAAGTGAGAGTTGTTGGAAATTGTATCCTAAAATCAATTATGTGATGATTGAGTTCATCCTTGTATATGAATTATTGATTATTGAATAATAGTTATTTTGATATTTTTCATCACAAAGTGACATCTTCTTTGAACTCTTGTACTGTGATGAAGTTCCTAGAACTATGCTAGTGTACGATAAAGAGAGGATTTATCATATAGTTCTTAAACAAATTCACGACCAAATGATATGTCATTACGAGACGATGACATTTATCGAGTGAAGATCGTTGTATGTCATATGTGTTGGTTGTCCTCTTAACCAAGGAGTGTGGTGACAATGGTATGGCATACAGGTGAGATGTAAGGATACATCGTCACTGAACAAGTGACTCACCTGCTGAGCATTCTGCTGTCAAGAACTACTTGTGAAACATATGGATATTGTTGGGTATAAAATACCCACGGTCGAAGTTCTCAGCGGGATTGACCCTTGCGGGCTCAGGGGGACTCCGCCCGGACTCCTACGGGAGTCGGGCTCCGTCACCAACTTCAACTGCCGGTAAGCCCCGTCTGGACTCCTACGGGAGCCGGACTACGCACTTGACTTTAATTGCAGACGGACTTCGTCCGGACTCCTACGGGAGCCAGACTCCGCCCACGACTTCGACTGCAAGTAGACTCCGCCCGGACTCCTACGGGAGCCGGGCTCCGTCCTCAACTTCAACTGCTAGTAAGCCTTGTCCGGACTCCTACAGGAGCTGGACTTCACCTTTGATTTTAATTGCAGGAAGACTCCGCCCGAATTCCTACGGGAGCCGGGCTCCGTCCTCGACTCCAACGGCTGCAGATGGACTTCGTCCGGACTCCTACGGGAGCCAGACTCCACCCACGACTTCGACTGCAAGTAGACTCCGCCCGGACTCCTACGGGAGCCGGGCTTCATCCTCAACTTCAACTGCCGGTAAGCTCCGTCCGGACTCCTACGGGAGCCGGACTTCGCACCTAACTTTAATTGCAGGAAGACTCCGTCCGAACTCCTACGGGAGTCGGGCTCCATCCACGATGCCAAGGAAGACTCCGCCCGGACTCCTACGGGAGCCGGACTCCATCCACGACGCCAAGGAAGACTCCGCCCGGACTCCTTCGGGAGCTGGGCTCCATCCACGATGCCAAGGAAGACTCCGCCTAGACTCCTACGAGAGCCGGACTCTGTCCATGACTCCAAGGGGGACTCCGCCTGGACTCTTACGGGAGCCGGGCTCTACCCATGACTTCAACCGCAAGGAGGACTCCGCCCGGACTCCTACGGGAGCCAGGCTCGGTCGCCAACTTCAACTGCCGGTAAGCCCCATCCGGACTCCTACGGGAGTCGGACTTCGCACCTAACCTTAATTGCAGGAAGACTCCATCCGGACTCCTACGGGAGCCGGGCTCCATCCACGATGCCAAGGAAGACTCCGCCCGGACTCCTACGGGAGCGGGCTCCATCCACGACTCCAAGGGAGACTCCGCTCGGACTCCTACGGGAGCCGTGCTCTATCCACGACTCCAAGGGAGACTCCGCCCGGACTCCTACGGGAGCCGGGCTCCACCCACGACTTCAACCGCAAGGAGGACTCCGCCCGGACTCCTACAAGAGCCAGGCTCCATCACCAACTTCAACTGCCGGTAAGCTCCGTCCGAACTCCTACGGGAGCCGGACTTCGCACCTAACTACAGGAAGATTCCGCCCGGACTCCTACAGGAGCCAGGCTCCGTCCCCGGCTGTGACTAAAGAAAGACTCCATCCGAACCCCTGCGAAAGCCGGATTTCGAGCTCCTCTTGCCAGACACTCCAGCCGGACTTCAGCCGACAGACCTCCACCCCCTGGCGTGCTGCAGTAACAGCCGCGATTCTGCTCCATTCCCTGCGGCAAATCCCACGCAGCTCCATCACTCCATGACTCTGCCCCACTCCCTGCGGCAGATCCCATGCGGCTCCAGCATTCCACGACCCTGCTGCACCTCCTGCGATGGATTTCGTGAGGCTCCATCTCTCCTTGGCAGGCCACAATAATGGCCACGATGCTGCTCCACTTCCTGCGACAGATACCGTGCGATTCTCCTATCCTCTGGCAAGTCACGACAACGGACGCCGCTCTGCTTCTTATGGTCGACTCCATGTGGCGCACCCCGATAATGGCCACGGATCCACCCCACTACCCTCCGCAATAAATTCCTCCTGACTCTGGGTGGCCCACTACCAGACGGTTACAGGCGTCGCTATCAATTTATTGCCCCCTCCATCTATAAAAGGGGAACCCCAGATACGTTATTCTATAAGCTCTCATTTTTACCTAAAAACTCTACTAAAATTTCCGTTCGAGCACTCCATTCTTATTGAGGCAGAGAACTGACTTGAGCATCGGAGGGTCTTGCCGGAGCAACCCCACCTCCGGTTTAGACTTCTTTTGCAGGTCCCGACGGCGACCGTGACTCCCTCGACTCCAGCTTCTCCGGCGCAAGCAGATTTTTGCACCAATAGGATTGGCGCTAGGAGGGCCTATGTCTTCGCAGTATCCTTGTTCTTAAAGGACCGCTCAATGGGACCACCCCCGGGCATCTCTTCCAGCATCCCCTCCCCCCTCCTTTCTCCACTTGGTCCTTGCTCGATGCCTCCCCGCAAGGCATCCACGCGACGATCCACGGCCTCCACGGCCAGATCTCAGGCTCCGGCCTCCCCTCTTGTTTCTCAACCTCCTCCTCCTCCTCCTCCGGTGACGACGGTCGGCGCGGAGTAGTTTGATCTGCTAGCACAGCAGGTCAGAGGCCTCACAGAAGCTGTGCAGGCTATGCAGCAGCAGCAGCCGCAGGCATCAGTGCGCCTGAAAAGGGTGTCCCCGAAACACCAGAATCCGGCGGTGGGGCGGGCCACTTGGGCCAGCCACCCCGTCCTTCCTGGGAAAACAAACCCAAGGGTGGAGAGTCCTCAATCGGACCATGACTCCACCCCTGAAAGATCCCTGCCCCCGTTCTGCTAGAGGACCCTCGAGACTCGAAGTCGGGAGGATTTCCTAGACCGGAGACTCCAAGAGATGAACCGACGGATCAAAGAACTCCACCATGCTCCCCCCACTTATGGTGAGGATATTTGCACTGACCCTCCCTTCTCTTAAATGATCATGCAGGAACCGATCCCGCCAAACTTCAAGCTCCCCCAGTTCGAAAGCTACGACGGGACTTCGGACCTGGTGGATCATCTGGAAGCCTTTCAGACGATGATGCTGCTTCACGGCACTCCCGACGCCATTCTATGCTGGGCCTTCCCATCCACCTTGAAGGGAGCGGCGAGAAACTGGTACTCGACTCTGAAACCGGGTACCATCTTTTCCTTCGATCAAATGAGCCACCAATTTGTGGTCCATTTTGTCAGCAGCCGGCACCCCCGAAAGGGTTCGGAGTCCCTCATCAATATCAAGCAGAGGGAAGGGGAGTCCATTCGGGCCTACATCAACCGTTTCAACGTCGCGGTGCTGGAGGTCCGGAACTTGGACCAATCAGTCGCAATGGCCGCTCTGAAAGGCGGCCTTCAGAAGAATGACCTTTTGTTCTCCCTGGAGAAGAAGTACCCCAGGAATTTTGCTGATTTATTGGCTCGGGCTGAAGGATACGCCCGAGTGGAAGAAGCCTTCAAAATGAAGGATGAAGAGACAGCGAGAGAGTGGCAGGCGGGAGACTCGAGTAAACCCACAGTCGAAAAAAGGTCGAGAGAAGCCCGGCCGCATTCTCGATCCCCTCCTGGGCACAAGCGTACCCATACTCCACCCCGGGTGTGCAGGAAGAGGAGTTCAGATTATGAGGTTCGGCAGGGTTCTCCTCTAGAAAGGTTCCATAACTACGCCCCCCTCAATGCCTCAAAGACCCAGGTACTGATGGAGGTCAGGGAGCAGCTTCCTAGGTCAGAGAGGATGTGCACACACCCCGGGAAGCGCAACCCCAACAAGTTTTATCTCTACCACCACGACCATGGCCACGACACGAAGGAATGCATCCAGCTCTGAGATGAGATCGAGGAGCTCATCCGGCGAGGTCGACTCGACAGGTTCATCCGACGCCGGCCTGAGGGTAGAGGAGAGCGGCCAAGGGCCCTTCCACAACCTGAACCGCCAAGAAGGGAGGAGCAGCCCGGAGATCGGCCTCCCATCGGGACCATCGACTCCATCGCCAGAGGGCCTCAAGGAGGAGCAGACCTCCCGCAACCGTGGAACTCGGAAAATCTATAAATGTATCACTTACGATTTCACCTTGAATCTAAATTCAGCTCTACTTGACATGCTCTTCCCATTTGGTCTGGATTTGTCACGACTGGGTATAACCCCTTCAAACGCCTAAAACAAAGCCATGTCGGGAACAGGAGGACAACCTCATCCTGGCATGAGCAAAGTCGAAGGCCCGATTCTTTTAGACCGGATGGGGGGAGAGGCCTTACAGCACCCTAATGTGCCCCCACAGCCATGTCAGGAACAGGAGGAGGACCTCATCCTGACATGAGCAAAGTTGAAGGCCCGGTTCTTTTAGATCGGATGGGGGGAGAGGCCTTACAGCGCCCTAATGTGCCCCCACAGCCATGTCAGGAACAGGAGGAGGACCTCGTCCTGACATGAGCAAAGTCGAAGGCCCGGTTCTTTTAGACCGGATGGGAGGAGAGGCCTTACAGCGCCCTAATGTGCCCCCACAGCCATGTCAAGAACAGGAGGAGGACCTCGTCCTGACATGAGCAAAGTTGAAGGCCCGATTCTTTTAGACCGGATGGGGGGAGAGGCTTTACAGTGCCCTAATGTGCCCCCACAGCCATGTCAGGAACAGGAGGAGGACCTCGTCCTGACATGAGCAAAGTCGAAGGCCCGGTTCTTTTAGACCGGATGGGGGGAGAGGCCTTACAACGCCCTAATGTGCCCCCACAGCCATGTCAGGAACAGGAGGAGGACCTCGTCCTGACGTGAGCAAAGTCAAAGGCCCGGTTCTTTTAGATCGGATTGGGGGGAGAGGCCTTACAGTGCCCTAACGTGCCCCCACAGCCATGTCAGGAATAGGAGGAGAACCTCATCCTGACATGAGCAAAGTCGAAGGTCCGGTTCTTTTAGATCGGATTGGGGGGAGAGACCCTGGCGATGGCCCTTACGTGCCCCCGCGGGTACAGGAGGAGAACCTCGTCCTGACATGAGCAAAGTCGAAGGTCCGGTTCTTTTAGACTAGATTGGGGGAAGAGACCCTGGTGATGGCCCTTACGTGCCCCCGCAGGAACGGGAGGAGAACCTCGTCCTGATGGTGACGGAGCCCGACCGCCCGACAAGATCGGGTGAAGTGAAAAGGCCCCTCAACGGCACCTCTACACTCCTATGCAACCCCGCAAAAAGTGGGGGGAGGGCCCTCACCCTGGAAAGAGGAGGGAAATTAAAGAGGAAGAGCGATGAGCTATGACGAAAACAGATAAAGGACGAACCACACCAACGACCTAAAGAACCTTATCTCAACAAAGATGGGGAGTTCTCATCGGTCTCTAAGAAGGCTCTCGACACAGGTCAAGAAGACAGCGACGTCTCCAAAGTAATGCGGAGTTCGGACCGCCAAGCTCGAGCTTGTAGCCATGAACGACGAGGAAGGCAAGCCAACATATCGACGACTGGGCGCCTCCCAATGACGTCAACATCAGACAAGCCGAACGACAAGAAAAGTTCGACGGACGATAATTTAATACAACGCACGGATGAGGTAACACAAAATCTCCTTTTCATTCTATTTTCGAAATACACACTACAAAGCCCGGGAGGCCAAGGAAAGAAAAGCAAAACGACAAAAGCTGGACGAAACAACAAAAGGGAAAATATATACATGAAAGGACAGAAGGAGCAGAATGTTGAACAAAAATTGCTCCCTCAGAAGATTGGGAAGGGAAGGAGCAGAATAGGCGAGAAGCTTCCGGGCAGCCTGGAGGTCATCCTCCCCCAGGCTGGGGGCCCGACGGGCAGAATTTCTCAGAGAGCCCCAAGGGGGTAGGCCCAGCCTCAGAGTCGGGCAGTGGATGAAGAGGTATTTCTCCTTCCAATTGTGGATTGAAGAAGGGGCACCTTTCAGCAACCCCTTCTTGCCGAACTGAGGGGAGAAGTACCACCAGTCCTTCGTCGAAGGATGATGCTTGAATGTATAGAAGTGCCTAAACAGGGAAAGGGACGGTTGGACCTCGACTACGTGGCAAAGGGAGAGAAACCCTATAAAAAACCTAAAAGAATTTGGAGCAACAGAAGTCAAGGAGATGTCTAGGAAGCGGAAGAGGGCGACAACAAAGGATGGAAGCAGAAGCCGGAGTCTGGCACGGAATGCCTCCCGATACAGGCAAAAACGACTAGGTGGGGGAGTGCTAGCCCGGTCAGAGGGGCCAGGCAGCTCCAGGTCGTACTCCGGAGGAACTCCATACTGAACCCTTATCAGAAGGAGTTCCTCCAAAGTCAGGGAACATGGAATGGCGCCCGGTGCAAAAATCGGGCGGAGCCCAGCCCCAGATGCGGGTTCGTCTACAGAGCGAGGGACCTGGGGGTTTGAGGCAGAAGAACTCCCGGAATCGCTAGGAGCGGAAGAGCCGGACTACATTTCGAATAACTTTGAATGAGGACTCTAAAGATCCCGAAGAAGACGGACAGGATAAGGGGCGAGAGGTCACAGGAAACTAACTCGGAGGAATACAAAAAATAATGGCGAAGAAGAGGCCCCTAAGTGGCAGGAAGAAAGATGAAGGTGCTGGGACTAACCTAGATCGCTCTGAGGGATGCAGAGGGGCGAGGACAGAGATGACTTGAAGGGCGCCTATGGCCCGAGAAGACGCCAACAGAAACAGGGCTCTCAAAGGAAGGGCAGATATTGATAGAACTCTGGAACGGAATAGGGCCCCTAAAGGTGGAAGGACGGGTTTAAATAGACCCTGAGATCCGGTGCCATAATGATCGTGAATCCCCTCAGGCCAGCCCGCGCCTGACACGTGTCCCACTCCCCTGGCAGGCGGCTAAAAGTGGCTGACAGATTGGCAGGGCCATTATGGTGCCGTACCTGGGCCAGTGTACCGGCGGAAATTTCGAAGGGTCCCTTCGTATCACCCCGATTCGAAAAGACTCCAGCACGCGCACATTTAATGCCAAAATATCTGGGGGCGGTCGTGAACAGGATTCGAGGAGACAACTTCGGTTATGCCAATCTCTCTGTACTTCCTTCATTCAAAATTCAAACTCGGAAGTAGGGGGACTGGTGTTGAGTATAAAATACCCACGGTCGAAGTTCTCAGCGGGATTGACCCTTGCGGGCTCAGGGGGACTCCGCCCGGACTCCAATGGGAGCCGGGCTCCGCCCACGACTTCGACTCCAAGGGGGACTCCGGCCGGACTCCTACGAGAGCCGGGCTCCGTCACCAACTTCAACTGCCGATAAGCCCCGTCCGTACTCCTACGGGAGCCGGACTTCACACCTAACTTTAATTGCAGATGGACTTTGTCCGGACTCCTACGGGAGCTGGACTCCGCCAACGACTTCGACCGCAAGTAGACTCCGCCCGGACTCCTATGGGAGTCGGGCTCCATCCTCAACTTCAACTGCTAGTAAGCCATGTCCGGACTCCTACGGGAGCCGGACTTCGCCTTTGATTTTAATTGCAGGAAGACTCCGCCCAGATTCCTACGGGAGCCGGGCTCCGTCCTCGACTCCAACGACTGCAGACGGACTTCGTCCGGACTCCTACGGGAGCCGGACTCCGCCCATGACTTCGACCGCAAGTAGACTCCGCCCGGACTCCTACGGGAGCCAGGCTCCGTCCTCAACTTCAACTACCGGTAAGCCCCGTCCGGACTCCTACAGGAGCCGAACTTCGCACCTAACTTTAATTGCAGGAAGACTCCACCCGGACTCCTACGGGAGCCGGGCTCCGTCCACGACGCCAAGGAAGACTCCGCCCGGACTCCTACGGGAGCCGGGCTCCATCCACGACTCCAAGGGGGACTCCGCCCGGACTCTTACGGGAGCCGGGCTCTACCCACGACTTCAACCACAAGGAGGACTCCGCCCAGACTCTTACGGGAGCCGGGCTCCGTCGCCAACTTCAACTGCCGGTAAGCCCCGTCCGGACTCCTACGGGAGTCGGACTTCGCACCTAACCTTAATTGCAGGAAGACTCCGCCCGGACTCCTATGGGAGCCGGGCTCCATCCACGACGCCAAGGAAGACTCCACCCGGACTCCTACGGGAGCCGGGCTCCATCCACGACTCCAAGGGAGACTCCGCCCAGACTCCTACGGGAGCCGTGCTCCGTCCACGACTCCAAGGGAGACTCCACCCGGACTCCTACGAAAGCCGGGCTCCACCCACGACTTCAACCGCAAGTAGGACTCCGCCCGGACTCCTACAGGAGCCGAACTCCATCGCCAACTTCAGCTGTCGGTAAGCTCCGTCCGGACTCCTACGGGAGCCAGACTTCGCACCTAACTACAGAAAGATTCTGCCCAGACTCCTACGGGAGCCGGGCTCTGTCCCCGGCTGTGACTAAAGGAAGACTCCATCCGAACCCCTGCGAAAGTCGGATTTCGAGCTCCTCTTGCCAGACACTCCAGCTGGACTTCAGCCGACAGACCTCCACCCCCTAGCGTGCTGCAGTAACAGCCGTGATTCTGCTCCATTCCCTGCGGCAGATCCGACGCAGCTCCATCACCCCACGACTCTGCCCCACTCCCTGCGGCAGATCCCACGCGGCTCCAGCATTCCATGACCCTGCTCCACCTCCTGCGATGGATTCCACGAGGCTCCATCTCTCCTTGGCAGGGCACAATAATGGCCACGGTCCTGCTCCACTTCCTGCGACGGATACCGCACGATTCTCCTATCCTCTGGCAAGTCGCGACAACGGACGCCGCTCCGCTTCTCATGGTCGACTCCACGTGGCGCACCCCGGTAATGGCCATGGATCCACCCCATTACCCTCCATAATAAATTTCTCCTGACTCTGGGTGGCCCACTACCAGACGGTTACAGGCGTCGCTATCAATTTGTTGCCCCCTCCGTCTATAAAAGAGGAACCCCAGATACGTTATTCTATAAGCTCTCATTTTTACCTAAAAACTCTGCTAAAATTTTTGTTCAAGCACTCCATTCTTGTTGAGGTAGAGAACTGACTTGAGCATCGGAGGGTCTTGCTGGAGCAACCCCACCTCCGGTTTAGACTTCTTTTGCAGGTCCCGACGGCGACCGCGACTCCCTCGACTCCAGCTTCTCCGGCGCAACCGGATTTTTGCACCAACAGATATAAATATCCTTCAGACCTAAGATCACCATAGTGACTTGCAAGCAACTCATTGTGCTTTGGTGCCGAACTATCTAAATTTTTAATGCAGTGATGGAAGGCTACTGGGTACAGTCAAGTACTTACAAAGTCTGTGTATGGATCAAGATGGGATTGACCCCTCTGGATTATTGGAGTTGATGTATTGCTATATTTTAATTTAGTAAAGTCTTAGCTAGGGTAATCCATGAGATGGATTTGAAAGGTTGAAATATAATATGGATGAAGCAATCTCGATTGACAGTTAACCTGAGACCATCCTAGAGCATCCAGGGTCAAAAGGATGAATTATGTGGTAACCATGCATATGGGTTCTGAAATATTTCTTTACGATAATTCAACCTATTTGGACATCGGAAACCATTGCTAGATGGTATCTCGATTAGTGCAGAAATTGGTTTCTGTGTTTAAACCTATGGAGTCATGCAAACAAGTCAGACAAAGTAGGAAGAAATTGACCTATATTTATATGTCCAATCTAGAAGTACTTGACTTGATTGAACATATAAGCTAACTTGATTGAGAATTGAGTTATGGATCAAATGGGATTGAAGAGTTGACAATGTCTAGCTTGCACTACACATGAGGTTCAGGTTCAATCCCGGGGATGAACAGTTTCTATTTATGATCCATGAAATATATAAAAGATTGGATTTAAGTACTAATTAATTTTAGATTAGATCTGAATTAATTAAACTTAAATAGGTTTAAAATCTAAGTTAGACTTGATACAAAAGTCTTAAAGAGTTTAGAATTGACAATCTTTCGAATTTATTTCGAACCGACTTCGAATCGGATTCGAATTGAACCTATTTTGGATGAAATATGAGTATTCCTACTTGCACTGAGAATACCCACTCATGAAGTATGATCAAAAATTAATTTGGTGCTTATTTGGGGCATCCCAAGTGGGTGTGGGAGTGGGTGCAAAATGGATGTCATAAGTGATGGCAATTATATCTCATGTAGGAGTCCTTCTTTCATGAGTATTGGACCAATTCAATCAGATTTGAATAAAGAGTCCTCCTCTCATTGGGTCATGAGAATTATCTATAAATAGAGAGAGTCTCTATCTATGGATGAAAGAAGAGAATAGAATTACAAACAAATCAAATTGAGAGAAGAGAAAAAAAGAGAGAGACATGCATGTGAAGAGAGAAGTCCTTCATCTTCTACATCTCTCCCTTTGTTGCTGCCTCCTCTCCTTGGGCATGGATCCTTCATGGGTATTCCATCTACTGGTGTAAGGTGTCACATCATTAGATCTCATCCCTTGATTGATTGAGTTGTAAAGCCAATTGGATTAGAGTTCATCCTGCTTTTCTGTGGCGTCTGACGTACATACGAAGTAGAGGGTTTGCATATCCAGGCCTCCGTGAAGGTTTATATCAGATAATTTGGGATTTGATCCCTGGTTCTGCTGCAATTCAAGTAAAGATTTGATCCTTAAATAAGTAGAATATTAGAAAAAAATTTTAGATGCAACCTGGGCATTCTGGATGGAAACTATTTTCTTCCCTTCACCATCTAGAGCTTTCGACGCGAGCTAGCACTCCCGTGAAGGAAGATCCGATCAGAGCTTCGAGTGGATGATCTGTAGAGGTCAGATGATCTGTGCGGTTGCTCAACATCAATGAGAGCTTTGTACCATGCTTACCAGTAGTAGAGATCATTGACCTGTAAAAAAGTGATGAGTTCTGAACTCTACCGACATAATCTAAAAGTTAGATCAGATTCAGGGCATCGATGTGATCGATGTAGTTTTTTATTTTATATTAGATTTTATATATAAATTTTTTATGTCATAGATCCTTAATGGTAGTTTGATTCTGATCTAAATCATGTTTAGAAGATTAAAATGTTTAATCTTTTATTATTCTACTGTAAAATTTTAAAAATATATACTTTGAACTATCTATTTTTTTTTCAGATGGTATCAGAGCCAGATTTCTTATGACATGAATTTTTTACATATAATCTGATTTTAATTATTTAGATTAGATCTAAATAGTTAATTTTGAATCTGAGTAGGATAGTAATCTAATTAGATAGATCCTCATAGCCATCCGGTCATAGGAGAAATCAAGATTTCACTATCCTATTTACCCATTCGATGGGATCTCCTATGATGTGTAGGAGTGCTGCGCAGTCTTTTTCATGATGATAAATAATAAAAAAAATTTTAAAATTTTATTTTAGATCTAAAATAATATATATTAAATCTAAAATTAGAGTCTTGATAATTAGATGATTGATTGTAAAAATATTTTATAAAATTAAAAACTATTTTCAAATATTGAATTCAAACCCATATCAGCCCAATACTTAATTAAGAATTAAGCGATCTAGATTTAAGAATCAAAGATCTAAGACATTAATTTCATAACTCATGGGTTAATGGGTTAGCTCGAGTCAAGTCCATTTAACTGGGTTAGACCTAGGGTTAGAAATCATTGATAATAGACCATGTTAGTAATTGATCAAATCTAATTAAAAGTTAATTCTGATTGGGTCAATTTTTTCTCTTGATCAATTTCAATAGATGTAGTTGGTCAAGTCCATATCTTTGATTAGACCAATATGGACTTTGATCGTAGCTCCATGGTCGAATCCAAGTTTATAAGTTGATCAAATTGAAAATGACTAACCAGTTGGTGTCTAAGGTAAGTATGGCAGCTTTGATCGGTGGTCATTAATTAGGAGCTACTCGCATAGATTAAGTCTATGTCGAGTTAATAGCATATCCCTCCCATCGATCTCACTTACTTGGCCAACATGGTGAATCATATTTTGATTAGATCACTTAATGATTGGAGTTGACCCATGCTAACTAGAAAATTAGTGTGACTAATTTAGGTGCCCCTAGTTCGACTTGTCTCGAGTCCTCTTCATGACTTGATGAAGTCAGTGGAAGGATTTGTGGCTGGTTGGCTGGACCAGCTTTTACCTTATCTTCTTTAATCTAACTTGGTGAAGTCAATGGGAGGATTAAAATTAACTAGTCAAGTCTTTTCTTATCTCTCAATTCAACTAATTAAATCTTCTAAAATTGTTAGGTCTTTAAAAATGAAATAGTTATGGTGATAACTAGATCATAGCCTCCCATTAAGTTGGATGATAATGAGTCCAATAGTTTAGATGATCATTGGAGGTGCCACATGCCTGATGCTCATCTGGCTGTCGGAATTATCATTCATAATATATTGTTTTAGTTGTGTCTTTCTGATGATGGTCAGGTTGGTCGAGCCACACTCGAGCCTGATCACTCATTTGTTAGATACACAAAATTCTGACATGTTAATGGTTGGACCTAACTAGAACTTTCAGTGGAGGTGCCACACGTCTGCTGAAGAGGTGTCTGGGGCAAAATTGAATACTAAAAATTATTTAGTGAAGTAATTGGTTAAGAACCTATCCATGGGTACACAAGGGTTGGTCGAGCCACACTCGGACCCATGTGCAGTCCATTTGGATTCTAGTACCCACTAAGAAATTAGTATAATTCTTCAAATTAAAGGTAGAGGCTATCAATTCGAATAAAATAGTGGGAGAACTTTTAAACTAAAATCCATATCTTTAGGCTTAATCAATTCATATACTAATTAGATTTTGATTTTTTTTTTTGCAGTTATGGCCATTACCTTGTCGCTCCGATCACTATTAGATAGTGATAAATTGATGGGATCAAATTTTGATAGCTAGTATCGAAAGCTCAAAATTATCCTAGAGCATGAATGGATATTGTATATATTAACTGATCTGGCACTCGAGGAGCCAGCTCCAAATGCACATAGCTCAATCAGAGACACTTATCAGAAGTGGCTTAATGATCGGACTACGGTTCGTTATATATGCTAGCGATGATGAATAATGAGTTTAGCCATTGTTTTGAGAATGCTCAGCCATAGGATATGTTGCAGATGTTGAACGAATCTTTTGGCACATCCAACGATATTGAGAGGCACAAGACTAGTTGTGCCATCTTCAACGCTCGAATGAGAGAAGGAGCATCAGTCACTAATTATGTATTATATATGATCGAGATGATTGAGCACCTAAGCAAGCTCGGCTTTCTTTTATATGAGTAGTTGGGAAAAAATGCTATTCTGAACTCTCTGCTCAAGTCCTATCTCCCTTTCCTTACTCATTTTCGAATGACAAAGTCTGTAGTTAATAACCATGGTTTGCTGAGGTTGCTGCAAAACTTTGAGAAGGATCACCGGCTCCAAAAGGAGTCAGTGAATGTTGTGGGAGGATCTCCTTTTGGACGTTGATCCTTTAAGAAAGAAAAAAAAAACAAGAAGAGCAAAAAAAGGATGCAAAGTGCTGGGGCACCCAAGCCCAATCAGATCAAGAAACTCAAGTCCGACCAGAGTCAGGTGCAATATTTCTATTGCAAGAAGCAGGGGCACTGAAAAAAAAATTATCCTCAATACATTGTCTCTCTGAATCCAAACAGGCCGAGAAAGAAGCAAGTTATTACTGGATAAGGTAATTATATGATAACACCTTGTAATTTCTCAATTTATGATTCTACTACTTGGATATTAGATACCGAAGTCCTTTTAATATTTGTAATTCGTTGCAGGATCTGTAGATCAGTAGGAGATTTGAAGAAGGTGAAAGGTTCCTTAATGTTGGAGATGGAAGATCAGTTTTAGTTGTAGCGTTAGGGACTATTAAGCTTGTATTCAAGTCTAATGTAATTGTTTTAAGTGAATATCACTTTTGTCCTTCCTTTTTATTGAATATTATTTCTGTAGGCCTTTTGGCTATGTATGGTTATGAAATTTTAATAAAAGAAATAATTTTAATATCATTATAAGTGGTATTAATGTGATGAATGGATAACTGAACATGGTATTTACATATTGTCACAATTTGTTAGTGTAATGTACACGTCCAACAAACATCCTAGAATTAGTGATGTCTCCAATATTTACCTTTGGCATTGTAGGTTAGGTTATATTAACAAGAATAAAATAAACAGGTTGACATAAGAGGGAATCTTCGAAGTCAGTGATTGTGAATCACTCCCAACCTGTGAGTTCTGTCTTTTTTAAAAAATGATCAAATCACTTTTTATTAAAAATGGTGAGCAAGCCAGTGAAGTTCTAGATCTAATACATACTGATGTATGTGGACCAATGAATATATGCTAGAGGTGGATATTATTATTTCATTACGTTTACAGATGACCTATCGAAGTATGGGCACGTCTACTAAATAACATATAAGTCAGAATCATTTGAAATATTCAAGCGATTCCGTAATGAAGTAGAGAAACAAATTGGAAAGAGTATTAAAATTCTTCAGTCCGATCGAGAAGGAGAATACCTCTCTAGTGAGTTTCTGACATAGAAGAGAATGGGATTCTCTTACAATGGACCCCTCCTGAAATACCACAGCATAATAGTGTATCAGAAAGGAGGAATCGAACCCTATTAGACATGGTTCGATCCATGATGGGCTTTGCAAGTCTGTCGATTTTTTTTGAGGATATGCACTCGAGTCGGCTTGTTATATTTTTAATAAAGTTTTGAGTAAGTCTGTAAGTAAAACATCACATGAGATATGGATAGAACGTAAGCTAGCACTCTCTCACCTTAGGATTTGAGGATGTCCGGCTTATGTCAAATGTTTGAAAACTGACAAGCTTGGACCTAGATCTGACAAATATCTATTTGTAGGGTACCTAAAAGAGACTAAGGGATATTACTTCTACCTTGCTGACGAATAGAAGGTGTTCGTCAGCAATAGGGCAGTCTTTTGAAAAAAGAAGTTCCTTGGTGAAGGAACTAATGCCTCAAAGATTAAACTTGATGAAGTTCGATCAGTAATAGAATCGATACAATCTAGTAGACCCATAGAGTCAGACTTGATTAGATCAAATTCAGAATCTATTATAAAAATATCTTTAAGGAGATCCGATAGAGTACTGCATCAATTGGATAGATACTATGATTTCTTAGTCCTGGATGGGGGATCTAGTTGAACTCGATGAGAACAATGAGGATCCGATCACCTATATGGATGCGATGCAAAAGTCTGACTCCGATAAGTGGCTGGAAGTCATAAAATCTAAAATGGAGTCCATGAAAATCAACAATGTATGGATATTGGTTGACCCATATGAATGGGTAAAACCCATAGGATGTAAGTAGATCTTCAAAAAGAAGAGGGGCACAGATGAAAAGGTGGAGACCTATAAAGCCCATCTGATTGCCAAGGGTTACCATCAGCATTATGGTATTGACTATGATGAGATATTTTCTCCTGTGGCAATGCTCAAGTCTATTCAGATTATGCTTGCGATAGCAGCACATCTAGACTATAAAATCTGACAAATGAATTTGGAAACAGCCTTCCTAAATGGAGAGCTAGAAGAAGAGATGTATATAATACAACCTGAAGGTTTCATATCCACAGATGAGTCTACGGTGTGCAAGCTGAAGGAGGAGAAATGTTTTCTCTGCGTAGGATCTTCCAGGTTTCATCAAATCTGGGGTGGAATAATTTAAAAAAAATTATCCTATATATTTTAGATCTAATTCTTTAGATCTAATTTTATTATCTGATATTTAAAATCTAAAATTAAATCTGAAACTATGATAAAAGAAGAAATACCTCAAGGGTAATCTGATTACCCTGTAGATGATCTCTGCACAGCCCAAGGTTCTGATGTAGCCACGCAAGCGTCTGGCCTCTACTAATATCCACTCAGGCAAGATCTGGAACATCTTCTCCTTGTGAATCTATGCTCTAAAAATTAGATCTAAATCTGATTAGGAAGTACTTCAGAACTCCTTCTGAAGTTGGAGCAGCAGCCTATCGAAGATGTCCTATAGCCTTCTGTTCCAGGCATCATCATGCCTTAGATCTCTACCATATGGACGTCCAACTTTTTGGATGTGAAGAGGGGAGGAAGGAGAGCAGGGAGGATATAGAGAAGAGGGTAGGGGGCAGTAGCTATTGGGTTTTGTGTATAAAATAATTTCTTCCATGAAACCCTAGGCGCAGCAGGGTTTATATAGACCCTGTATGCTGTGCAGTGCCACATCATTCAACCAATCAAAAAATTCCAATAAATTTTGAAAAAATTTTGATAGATGGAGTGATGTCCTTTGATCACATCAGATATGAACCCCCATCCTCTCTCCTAAGTTGGTGCCAACAATGGATAAGCTCAATCAAGGTGGTGCCAAAGAGTCCAAGTTTATCAGGACTCTTTGGTTCTTATCCATTTGGGGCGCCCACTTAAATCCAATTGGGCTCATGCCATTAATCTAATTATGGCACCCAATTCAATTGGGTTTTGGCATGTGGACACTCTACAAAAATCCTCCAATGAGCCCTCTTCAGTTTAAGACCCATATGTCAACTTTTGACAGATGTCCTAAAATGAAATTGGCAGGTGCTAGAAATTAGCAGGTGTTATCTTAAATTTATATAATGAATTAAGACAAGCCTTTTCTGAGCTGGACAATCTTCATTTAGACTGAGAGAAATCTTTCTAAGGTTCTCAAGATGAGTCAAATCATATTTGGCTCAGTAGAGACAGAAAAGATTACACGAGGAGAAAGTTAGGCTCAATCGAGTGCTAGCACGATTTTCTTGAACCTAATTGGATCTTATCCAAATTAATTGGGTTAGCCCAATTGATGACATCCAGACCCTAACCCTTATTTGTGTGACCTAGTTAGGTTTAATTCCATATGGTAATGAGACATGTCGTGATCTCATCATCGACATCATCGAAACTCCTTTCGATGGACCAGAACTCTTCTGATTCAGACAATTAGAATGATCGATCATCAATATCATTCTAATTGCTCCCAAAATCCATCAGTGATATCTAGCAGTATATGGTGGCAATCCATCAGAACTAAAGATGAACCTCTTGGTGCAGCTACCTGTGTGATTGAGTTCCTCTATCATGAGTCCCGACTGAATTAGGGTTAAGGTGAACTCGTCAAGCCCAACATCAGTGATATGAATTAATCGATCGATCCGAGTCCAATGTGAAACCTTAATGAAAAACTCTTTTCCATTATTTCACTCTACCATGGCCATGGGCTTAAGGACTCAATCTTTCGATCATCATAGGACTACTTTTTTCATCTACCGAGGTTGATAGATCCCATCTTGGTGCGACCTAGTTTCTATAATGAATATGCTACAGCCAACATACACCTCAGGATTCCGAATGGCTAGAAGATCGAGTTATGGTGTAGTCAAACTATAACACACTTAAGGTAAACTGTCGATGCACCTCAGGTCAATGAACTAGACACACAACTACAGCATCGAGCTAGTCATCGACGAGAAGGTGGACTTCCTTATGACTGCTTGATATGGTCATGCTCAATACTCTCATTCTCAATGAATACCTATACTCTCACTCTGGTGTCTCCACACCATAAACTCAAGATATATCTATCCTAAGGAAGCGATCGTACACCAATCTTCCGGATCGATCACCATCCTCGTGATGATCCTATGGTCAGGAGCTGTTTATGAGTTAGTTATATAAATTCATGCCTTAAATTTTGAACTCTTGAAAATATGAATTTACATTCCTACTAACTCAAAGGATGTATCGCCGACACAATGTACATAATGTGATAGAAGAATAACCCTTTTATTCATTTATAGTCAAAATTATAAATTTATCCTTAGATCTGTACAGGAATGTGTCAGTCGATCTGGCATCTAGGGCATACATCTAACAAACTTCCACTTGACCTAATGCCAATTGGCTACATATCTAAGTCCCATCTTCTCAAGGTGGGCTTCGATCTTCTGTTGGCCCAATGGGTTAGTCAGCGGGTCTGCCACATTATCTATGGAATCGACTCCCTTGACCTCGACATAACCCTTTTCGAGGTAATCATGGATCAGATGGAATCGCTGCTCGATGTGCTTAGACTTCTGGTGAGATCTTGACTCCTTAGCTAGGGCTATGGTGCCATTATTGTTGCAGTAAAGAGGTATGGCATCCGATGACATCACTCCAAGCTCTGCGACAAACTTTTTGTACCAGAATACCTCCTTCGTAGCTTCCGATGCAGCAATATACTCTTCCTCCATGGTGGAATCAGCAATCACAGTCTACTTAGAACTCTTCCAGCTAACTGCACCACCATTGCAAATGAACAGACTCCCAGATGTTGACTTTCGATCATCTATATCAGACATAAAGTCTGAGTCTGTATATCCCTGAATCTGAAGTTCTCCATTCCCAAGACTAGAAACATATCCTTAGTCCTTCTCAAGTACTTAAGGATATGTTTCACAGAAGTCCAGTGCTCTTCGCCTGGATTCGACTGATATCTGCTTGTGACACTTACAACATGGACTATATCAGGTCATGTACATAGCACGGCATACATGAGGCTCTTAATTGCCAAAGCATAAGGGATCTTGCTCATGCGTTCAATCTCCTCAGGTGTTGATAAACACTTAATTTAAGTCATTTAAAGCAAAAAAATATAGTTAATTTATTTTATTTATTAAGAATTTGATGCTTCTTTTTATGTTTTATAGGAAAGGTGATCGTCGATACAAAGAGTCCGATTCATAGATCAAAAGGACTCAAGTTTGAAGAAAATTGGACTAAAATAAAATTTAAATAAAAGAAGGATGCATACGGTATCATAGAAAATGAAGATACTATGCAAGGAACCCAAAGAGGATATAGAAGTCATTTTAAAGAAACAAAAGTTTCTTTTTGTAATCGGCAAGGCGGGTTCGTGTGGCAGCAGGCACGCGAGCGAGTAGGCGCGCGGGCGAGCAGGAGCACGGGCGAGCGGCAGCGCGGGCGAGCGGTAGAGCGGGCGAGCGTGGAAGCGTGGGCACGAGGCAGTGGGTTTGCACGGCATTGCGGACGTGCGGACACAGTGGCGAACAGATAGCAGATGGATCTGAAAATTAAAGGAAAAAAATAATACTTAGAAATACTTCAAGAGGAAGAATTTGTATTTTCTTTATCTGCTTGTGATCTTTCCATCTCATCCATCCATCTTTTAATCCTTAGTATTTTCTTTAGTCCCACATCTGAGAACCATGTAAAACTCCTCCCTCCTAACACCTATAAAAAGGCTTTTGTACTCCCATTTGAAGGGAGAGCCCAAAAATTCTTCTAGAGCTTTGCATGGAGGAAGAGAAAGGGATTACTCCATGAGCAGCTAGGCTAGCAGTCTCGGGAGTGGAGAAAAAATTTTGTAACGACACAGAGTGGGTTTTTTGTTCTAAACTTTCTTGTATTTCTTTATATGCAATAAAGATTATGCTTTTTATTTAAATCATCATGAGTTCTTTATTTGCTCTCTTTCATATGCTTTTATTTATGCTTTCCTGTTAGATTAATATTAGGAACAACTTTTACTTTTCGGAGATTCGCCATGACTACGGGTACGGGATGTGCCGAGGAAAGAAGTATTGTTTACCTAGTACTTTTTAAAGACGCACCATGATCTATGGGTACAGGATGTGCCGAGGAAAGATAGGTATTTTTTCTAAGATTAATCGCATCTATTTAATTAAAAAAAAGAGATACAAGTCTACTAGTGCAAAATTAATTCAAAACTCTCGAGCTCTTTATTTTCTAATTACATCAATTTTAAGATAATTTATTTTTTAAATCAAAACAATGCTTCTTTCTTTTATTTTGCAATCTCAACTTAGCCCAAGATCCCTGAGGATACGATCTCGACTCATCCTACCTACGTAGTGAATAGAGTTATTTTTGGTGCTATCAACGACTACGCATCAAATTTTGGCATCGTTGCCGGGGATCTTCGCACAATTGAATTAAAAAAAAAAATCACTGACATTTCATAACACTTTTTGGGTATAAAATACCCTCGATCGAAGTTCTTGGTGGGATCGACCCTCGCAAGTCTCTTCCGACTTTCGACTACTGTTGGTGAACACCCGTCGCTCCACCCGAACTCCTACGGGAGCCGGGCTCCGTCACCAACTTCAATTGCTAGTAAGCTCCGTCCGGACTCCCACGTGAGCCAAACTTCGCACCTGACTTCTACTGCAAGGAAGACTCCACCCGGACTCCTACGGGAGCCGGGCTCCATCACCAACTTCAACTGTTGGTAAGCTCCGCCCGGACTCCTATGGGAGCCGGGCTCCGTCCACAACTTCTACTGCAAGGAAGACTCCGTCCGGACTCCTACGGAAGTCGGGCTCCATCACCAACTTCAACTGCTGGTAAGCACCGTCCAGACTCCTACGAGAGCCGGGCTCCGTCCACAACTTCTACTGCAAGGAAGACTCCGCCTGGACTCCTACGGAAGCCGGGCTCCGTCACCAACTTCAACTGCAGGTAAGCTCCGCCCGGACTCCTATGGGAGCTGGGCTCCGTCCATAACTTCTACTACAAGGAAGACTCCACCCGGACTCCTACGGGAGCCGAGCTCCGTCACCAACTTCAACTGCTGGTAGGAGCCGGGCTCCGTCCACAACTTCTACTGCAAGGAAGACACCGCCTGGACTCCTACGGGAGCCGGGCTCCGTCACCAACTTCAACTGCTAGTAAGCTCCGCCCGAACTCCTACGGGAGCCGGGCTCCGTCCACAACTTCTACTGCAAGGAAGACTCCGCCCGGACTCCTACGGGAGCCGGGCTCCATCACCAACTTCAACTACTGGTAGGCTCCGTCCGGACTCCTACGGGAGCCGGGCTCCATCACCAACTTCAACTGCTGGTAAGCTCCGCCCGGACCCTTACGGGAGTCGGGCTCCATCCACAACTTCTACTGCAAGGAAGACTCCATCCGGACTCCTACGGGAGCCGGGCTCCGTCCACAACTTCTACTGCAAGGAAGACTCCGCCCGGACTCCTACGGGAGCCGGGCTCCGTCACCAACTTCAACTACTGGTAAGCTCCGCCCGGACTCCTACGGGAGCTGGGCTCCGTCCATAACTTCTACTGCAAGGAAGACTCCGTCCGGACTCCTACGAGAGTCGGGCTCCGTCACCAACTTCAACTGCTGGTATGCTCCGCCCGGACTCCTACGGGAGCCAGGCTCCATCACCAACTTCAACTGCTGGTAAGCTCCATCCAGACTCCTACGGGAGTCTGGCTCCATCACCAACTTCAACTGCTGGTAAGCTCCGCCCGGACTCCTACGGGAGCCGGGCTTCGTCCACAACTTCTACTGCAAGGAAGACTCTACCCGGACTCCTATGGGAGCCGGGCTCCATCCGCAACTTCTACTATAAGGAAGACTCCGCCCGGACTCCTACGGGAGCCGAGCTCCGTCCATAACTTCTACTGTAAGGAAGACTCCGCCCGGACTCCTACGGGAGCCGGGCTTTGTCACCAACTTCAATTGCTGGTAAGCCTTGTCCAGACTCCTACAGGAGCCGGACTTCGCCTTTGATTTCAATTGCAGGGAGACTCCACCCAGATTTCTATGGGAGCCGGACTCCGCCTATGATCCCAACTGCAAGTAGACTGCATCCGGACTTCTATGAGAGTCAGACTCTATCTTCTATTCCGACTGCGGGAAGACCTCGCCCAAACTCCTACGGGTACCGGACCTCGCTACCGACTCCAACCGAACTTCGACCGACAAGTCTGGACCCCCTGGCAGGCCACAGTAACGGACAACACTGCTCCACTCCCTACGGCGGACTCTGCGTAGCTCCATTACTCTCTGACAGGCCGTATTAACAACCATGATTCTGCTCCACTTCCTGCGGCAGATTCTATGCGATTCCACCACTCCCTGACGAGTCACGACAGCGGACGCCGCTCCACTCCTCGTAACTGATTCCCCATGGTGAGCCACGGTGATAGCCACGATCCCGCTCCACTACCCTCCGCAATAAATTCCTCTTGGCTCTGGGCGGCCCACGACCAGACGGTTATAGGCATCACTATCAATTTGTTGCCCCCTCCGTCTATAAAAGGGGAACCCCAGATATGTTATTCCATAAGCTCTCATTTTTACCTAAAAACTCTGCTAAAATTTTCGTTCGAGCACTCCATCCTTGTTGAGGCAGAGAACTGACTTGAGCGTCGGAGGGTCTTGCCGGAGCAACCCCACCTCTGGTTTAGACTTCTTTTGCAGGTCCCGACGGCGACCGTGACTCCCTCGACTCCAGCTTCTCCGGTGCAAGCGAATTTTTGCACCAACAGGATTGGCACTAGAGGAAGGGGTGTGTCTTCACAGTATCCTTGTTCTTAAAGGAGCGCTCAATGGGGCCCCCTCGCAATAAAACTCCGCCCGAACTCCCACGGGAGCCGGGCTTCGTCCACAACTTCAACTGCTGGTAAGCTCTGCCCGGACTCCTACGGGAGTCGGACTTCGCACCTGACTTTAATTGCAGGAAGACTCCGCTCGGACTCCTACGGGAGCCGAACTACGCCTTGACTTCACCTACGGGAGCTGAACTCCCGAGCCTCCCCAAGAGCGGAGGAAAAATTCCAAGCGAAAAAGAAAAAATGAAGGTGATGGGTCACGTCAATGATGAATGAAAAATAAACAGCATCCAAGATGCAGAGAACTCTGTCTCGGCAAGGATTGGGACTCTCATCAAGAACCCCAGCTTTCAAGGAAGCTTTCAACACAAACCCAAGGTAAGACAACTTCCTCAGGGTGACAGAAGCCCAGACCTCCAAGCTCGAGTCCTAATGGGGGCACCAAACCCGAATGGCACCTGACGACTCTGCGGCCACGGATGAAAAAGATGGGTCGATACGATGGCAACCGAGTACCTCCGAACGACACAAGGGCCGAAAAGAAGCTCGACAAATGATAATTCAACACATGAGAAAAAAGGTAGTGGAAAATTACCTTCTCGTATGCATTGTAGAGCCATTGAGGTTGAAGGAAGGGGATAACTAAAAGGCGAGCCGGCGTGGCAACCATCGGTAACCTAAGGACGACGTCAAAAAAAAAAAAAAAGGAGAGAGGAGGGGAAGGGAATACAACAATAACAACGGCAAAGGAAAAAGTTCGGCAGACAATGATTCGATGGACAAGGTAACAAAATCACCTCCTCATTTTTCGACTAACAAGATGTACGTTACAAGACCCGGAGAGCCAGAAAAGAATACATTATTACAAGGCTCGAGCACATGGCTTGGAAGGGATACACTAGAGGCCACTTCAAGCTGCAAACTTCTCTTCCCGTTTCTGTCCTTCGCAGCCGCATTTTTCAGTGCATGTGACAAGCCTATCGGCTCTCGCCCCTGCCTTGTCCCTCTCCACCTCCGAAATCCCAACCCTAGGGGGAAAAGGATAGGATAGATTCCAGGGGGCAGTAAGGGCAACGGCAGCGGCAACGAAGACCTATTTTAAGAAGAACCGGAGTTACCCCGGAGGCAGCAATGGTGCCAGAGATATGCGCCATCACCGAATGCTCCATGACAACCACCGTCCTAAGTGTTCCGGCAAGGTCGGCAGGCGCTACTTCCACCGTCCCCGCAACAAGTTTTACTGCCCCACCGTCGGCGCCGACCACTTCTGATCCCTCGGCCCCGACGACATCAAGGATCCCGCCACAGCTTGTGACGACAGCTCTGCCCTCTTGACCGGTGTCACCCCGTCTTGCTACTCCAAAATTCTCAGGCAGAATGCCTTCACCGGCTATCCCTGTTATTAAACCCCTGTTGTTGAAGGAATTCTCCCTCGAGCCCCCTTTGAAGCGACGAAAACCTTCAGCGGCCGCTCGATGATCGGAGAACTCGCAGACTGCTGTTCTCCTCCTTGCCCTCCTCCAAGCCCATGGCATCCTCTTGAGGATGGCCTCCGGGGTGGAGGCCCTGGCGGGGGAACCCCTTAAAGAGGAATCAGGGGGCTGGAGATGGCAGAGAGACGGCAAAGACCGGCGTGGAGGATGCTCGGAGTTGGCAGGGGCACCGATGGAGTGGCTGAGTGGCTAAGCTCTCAGACGAAAGAAGGGTGTCATCCTTCAGGCGAAGTAAAGCCCCCGGAGGAAGGGTGGGGGGTTTAAATAGGCAGCGGATCTTAGCGCAATTATCGTGGCGAGTGTCCCTAGAGCAACCGGTGCTCACCACATGTCCTGCGTGTCCCACTTACCGCTATCGAGGGTTGACTATTCGCAAACTTTCATGGCATGATGCTTTGGATCACATCTCGATGGGAGTTCCGAAAAGACTCTTCGGGTCGCCCTAATCGAAAAAAGGACTCCAGCATGCGCGCATTAAATGCTGACATATCCGAGGATGGTTGCGCACGGACGTTAGGAGGAGAACTTCGGCTGCGACAACCTCGCTGTACTTCCTTCATTCAAAATTCAAACTCGAAAGTAGGGGGACTGGTGTTGGGTATAAAATACCCTCGGTCAAAGTTCTTGGCGGGATTGACCCTCGCAAGTCTCTTCCGACTTTCGACTACTGTTGGTGAACACCCGTCGCTCCGCCCGGACTCCTACGGGAGCCGGGCTCCATCACCAACTTCAACTGCTGGTAAGCTCCGTCCGGACTCCTACGGGAGCCAGACTTCGCACCTGACTTCTACTGCAAGGAAGACTCCGCCCGGACTCCTACGGGAGTCGGGCTCCGTCACCAACTTCAACTGCTGGTAAGCTCCGTCCGGACTCCTATGGGAGCCGGGCTCCATCCACAACTTCTACTGCAAGGAAGACTCCGCCCGGACTCCTACGGAAGCCGGGCTCCATCACCAACTTCAACTGCTGGTAAGCTCCGCCCGGACTCCTACGGGAGCCGGGCTCCATCCCAACTTCTACTGTAAGGAAGACTCCGCCTGGACTCCTACGGGAGCCGGGCTCCGTCACCAACTTCAACTGTTGGTAAGCTCCGCCCGGACTCCTACGGGAGCCGGGCTCCGTCCACAACTTCTACTGCAATGAAGACTCCGCCCGGACTCCTACGGGAGTCGGACTCCATCACCAACTTCAACTGTTGGTAAGCTCCGCCCAGACTCCTACAGGAGTCGGGCTCCGTCCACAACTTCTACTGCAAGGAAGACTCCGCCCGGACTCCTACGGGAGCCGGGCTCCATCACCAACTTCAACTGCTGGTAAGCTCCGCCCGGACTCCTACGGGAGCCGGGCTCCGTCCACAACTTCTACTGCAAAGAAGACTCCGCCCGGACTCCTACGGGAGCCAGGCTCCGTCACCAACTTCAACTGCTGGTAAGCTCCGCCCGGACTCCAACGGGAGCCGGGCTCCGTCCACAACTTCTACTGTAAGGAAGACTCCGCCTGGACTCCTACGGGAGCCGGGCTCTGTCACCAACTTCAACTGTTGGTAGGCTCCGTCCGGACTCCTACGAGAACCGGGCTCCGTCACCAACTTCAACTACTGGTAAGCTCCGCCCGGACTCCTATGGGAGCTGGGCTCCGTCCACAACTTCTACTGCAAGGAAGACTCCGCCCGGACTCCTACGGGAGCCGGGCTCCGTCCACAACTTCTACTGCAAGGAAGACTCCGCTCGGACTCCTACGGGAGTCGGGCTCCGTCTATAACTTCTACTGCAAGGAAGACTCCGCCTGGACTCCTACGAGAGCCGGGCTCCGTCACCAACTTCAACTGCTGGTAAGTTCCGCCCGACTCCTACGGGAGCCGGGCTCCGTCACCAACTTCAACTGCTGGTAAGCTCCGTCCGTACTCCTACGGGAGCCGGGCTCCATCAACAACTTCAACTACTGGTAAGCTCCGCCCGGACTCCTACGGGAGTCGGGCTCCGTCCATAACTTCTACTGCAAGGAAGACTCCGCCCGGACTCCTACGGGAGCCGGGCTCCGTCCACAACTTCTACTGCAAGGAAGACTCCGCTCGGACTCCTACGGGAGCTAGGCTCCGTCCACAACTTCTACTACAAGGAAGACTCCGCCTGGACTCCTATGGGAGCCGGACTCCATCACCAACTTCAACTGCTGGTAAGCCTTGTCCGGACTCCTACAGGAGCCGGACTTCGCCTTTGATTTCAATTGCAGGGAGACTCCGCCCGGACTCCTACGGGAGCCGGACTCCGCCTACGACCCCAACTGCAAGTAGACTGCATCCGGACTTCTACGAGAGTCAGACTCCGTCTTCTATTCCGACTGTGGGAAGACCTCGCCCAAACTTTTACGGGTACCAGACCTCGCTACCGACTCCAACCGAACTTTGGCCGACAAGTCTGGACCTCCTGGCAGTCCACAGTAACGGACAACACTGCTCCACTCCCTGCGGCGGACCCTGCGTAGCTCCAATACTCCCTGACAGGCCGTATTAACGGCCACGATTCTGCTCCACTCCCTGCGGCAGATTCTGTGCGATTCCACCACTCCCTGACGAGTCACGACAGCGGACGCCGCTCCACTCCCCGTAACTGATTCCACGTGGTGAGCCACGGTGATAGCCACGATCCCGCTCCACTACCCTCCGCAATAAATTTCTCCTGGCTCTGGGTGGCCCACGACCAGACGGTTATAGGCGTCACTATCAATTTGTTGCCCCCTCCGTCTATAAAAGGGGAACCCCAGATACGTTATTCCATAAGCTCTCATTTTTACCTAGAAACTCTGCTAAAATTTTCGTTCGAGCACTCCATCCTTATTGAGGCAGAGAACTGACTTGAGCGTCGGAGGGTCTTGCCGGAGCAACCCCACCTCCGGTTTAGACTTCTTTTGCAGGTCCCGACGGCGACCGCGACTCCCTTGACTCCAGCTTCTCTGGCGCAAGCAGATTTTTGCACCAACAACACTTAACTAAAATAGCGTAACCTCAAATATAAAAATTTTTAACTTGATTGGACACTTTGTTTCTTTGCATTGCATCTCCATAATTAACTTTAAGGGCACAACCCATTAACTAAGATAAGGTGGGGATTTGATCACCCTTCCTTGGCCCACAAATCACTCCCTTGCATTTGTATAACCTAGACCTTAATCTAAAATTAATTAGACATTGACCCCTAAGGATTTCAAGCTCGTTAGGATAAGTGACCCTGAGAGTTGAATCAGGTTAGACTTGGTCAGCTAGCTGGTGTCTAGGCAAGTGGTTTGCGGGATGACTGGGCCCAAAGGAAGGTGGTTTTTAATTGGTTCCATTTGCTGACCTGGCAAATTTAATTGGTGTCTAAGAAAAGCAACGGGGGGACTCCCACCAACTTTACACTTATCTGGCCAATTAGTTGGTCAAGCTCTGACTTGGAGGGCTTGAAGGCTAATTACAGTTAGGAGCTGTCTAGAACTAGGGTAACTTTAGGATAGAGAGTCCACTGCGTGCTAACTTGATTGTAATTAAAATCTAACCACAACTAATTCTTCTATTAGTTTTAGGACTTCTTAGGATCTCTTCTTTAGAACTCTTTTCTCTCTTCTCTTCTCCTCTTAAAAAAAAAATAATCCTTAACAGACTAGGATAGTCCTATATAGACCTTTTAGTTGCATGTTAGGTCGACGATCACTAAAACCCGACTTGCAACCATTAGACGAAGAATTAAAAAAGACTCTTAGGACTATCCGAGTTAGAAACATGGCTGCACCTGGTGAGGCTAATCTTCCACGCTCATTGAGAGAATATTTCACTCCATCCTCGTATACCTACTCTCCATGCATTCAAGCACCTCCAGTAGAAGCTACCCAATATGAGATTAAGTTTAGCATTATTCAAATGTTGCCATCATTCTATGGACTTAGTAACAAGGACCCATACAAACACTTGGATGAATTTCTTGAAATTTGTTCCACAATAAAAATCCAAAACTTCTCCGATGATGCCCTTAGGTTGAAACTGTTCCCTTTCTCACTTAAGGACAAAGCCAAGCATTGGTTAAACTTCTTAGACTCTATAACCATTTCAACTTGGAAACATCTTCAGAGAGAATTTCTTAAGAAATACTTTTCAATTGGAAAAATAAATCAAATTAGAAAAGCTATCACTAGTTTTTTCCAATTGGAGGGTGAACTTTTTCATGAGACATGGGAAAGGTTAAGGGACCTCATTCATAAATGTCCACACCATGCTGTCCCTAAATGGCAACTTTATCAGTATTTTTATGATGGTCTATCGGAGAAACACCGACAAATGGTTGATGCATCATGTGGTGGGACATTCATGCTAAAGAGTGAGGATGAAGCCTGACAGCTCTTTGAAATACTTAGTGAGAATTTCCTACATCATATGTCTGCCACCTCTAGAGAACAACCCATGCTTCAACAAAAAAGAAGTGGAATTTATCAGATTGGAAACATCATGGATATCCACAGTAAGGTAGATGAACTATCCCAAAAATTAGTTCGTCTTCTAAATACTGGACAATCTCCGATTCCACCTAACCCAATCCAAGAAGTTTGTGCATTGTATGCAAGTCCGAACCATTTTATTAGTGAATGCCCAGCCGCACCTCAATTTTCTGAGTTTGTGCACGAGCAGGTTCAGCAAGCTCAAGTCCAACAAGCTCGCAGACCAGGAAATGATCCATATTTGAACACTTATAACCCTGGCTGGAGAAACCATCCAAATTTTTCCTGGAGACCACAACCAGTGGTTGGCCCTGCCGCACCTCGACCTCAATATCAGGACCCAACATACAGGCATGGACCATACCATCAATTTCAAAATGCTCCTCAACCGTCTACTACTGGTCATAGCTCAACTTTTAAGAAAAAAGTTTTGAAAGTACTAGAATGATTAGAAGTCAACACTCAGACCCTTAACTCCCACACACAATCTATTGCTAAGCTAGAGATCCAAATAGGTCAACTAGCAACTGCATTCAGTAGGAGAGAAGGAGGAAAATTATCTAGCCAACCTGAGAGCAATCCAAGAGGACAATTTGTGATTGAGAGCTCTAATACCCCAGAAGTTTTTTCTGAACGTGCCAAATCAATCATGACTCTGAGAAGTGGGAAGGTCATTGAACACACTAGTAAAACCAATGAGACCGATCCTAAACCTCTAACCGAAGCCAAATCACCCAAGAACAAGGAGGACCTTAAAATAGAGAATGAACCAACTACACCAAAATCATCTTACTTGCCTAAAGCCCCATTTTTGGATGCCCTGAAAAGCCCTATTCCTGTAGATAAGAAGGGAGGAAAACTCGATGAGATGTTGGAATTGTTTAAGCAAGTCCAAATTAATCTTCTCCTTCTAGATGCAATCAAACAGATCCCTGCTTATGCCAAATTTTTGAAGGATTTGTGCATCCAAAAATATAAATCTAGATCATAAATCTCCAAGAAAGTATGCCTCACTGAATAGGCTAGTTCTGTCTTCCAGCATACCACTCCTCCAAAGCTTAAGGACCCAGGAGCCCCCATCATTTCCTGTGTTATAGGAGATTATCACATTGAAAAAGCTCTTCTGGACTTAGGGGCAAGTGTGAATTTTTTACCTAGTTTGGTGTATAAACTTTTTGGATTCGGAGAACTGAAACCCACATCAGTCACACTGCAATTAGCCGATAGATCAATTAAAGAACCACATGGAATGCTTGAGGATGTCTTGGTCAAGGTAGATGAGTTTTACTTTCCAGTTGATTTTTTGGTTCTCGACATAGAACTAAGTGGCAACCCAAGACAAATTTCCATTATCTTAGGACGACCCTTCCTAGCTACGGCAAATGCATGTATTAATTGTAGAACAGGAGTCATGGACGTATCGTTTGAAAATAAGAAACTGAGACTGAATGTGTTTGGTGCTTCCCAAGGACCATCAATGGATAGTTGCTTCGAAGTAGATACACTAGAAGACATTATAGAAGATGCAACACCCACAATTCTAGCACCAGACCCCTTAGATACTTGCTTGGCTCACTTTGGAGTGTATGACTTTAAGGGATATATGAAAGAAGTTAACACCTTGTTGGATACACCACACGATAAAACCACTCCTCCATGGACAATCAAGTATGAGCCATTGCCCACATTAGCCAGTACACCAATAGTCCCATCTTTAGAATCACCACCTACGTTAGAATTGAAACCCCTTCCTGCTATGCTCAAGTATGTATTTCTAGGACCCAATGACACCCTCCCGGCAATCATTGCATCAGACTTGACCCCTAATCAGGAAACATAATTGGTTGGTATTCTGAAGGAACACAAAGAGGCTATCGGTTGGTCCATTGCTGATTTAAAAGGAATTTACCCCTCCATTTGCATGCACCATATTCATTGTGAGGCAAATGCCAAACCCCATCGAGATATGCAGAGGAGATTGAACCCAAACATACGTGAAGTAGTAAAGAAAGAGGTGGTAAAGTGGTTAGATGCTGGAATCATCTACCCCATATCTGATAGTAAATGGGTTAGTCCCACTCAAGTAGTACCTAAGAAATCAGGTATTACTGTAGTTGAGAATGAAGAAGGTGAACTGCTTTCCACTCGCATATCATCTGGATGGCGAGTATGCATAGATTATAGAAAACTAAATGCCGTTACTAGGAAGGACCATTTTCCATTGCCCTTCATCGACCAAATCTTAGAACGGTTAGCAGGACAAAGTTTCTTCTATTTTCTTGATGGTTATTCAGGGTACAATCAAGTACTTGTATTTTTGGATGACCAAGAAAAGACTACCTTCACCTGCCCCTATGGCACCTTCGCTTTTCGACGTATGCCATTCGGGCTCGGCAATGCACCCGCTACATTTCAACGGTGCATACTGGCCATTTTTCGGATATGGTGGACAAATGTCTTAAAATTTTTATGGATGATTTTTCTGTGTTTGGAACCACCTTTGAGGATTGTCTCCATAATCTTTCCAAAATTCTTAAACAGTGTATGGAGACAAATCTTATCCTAAGTTAGGAAAAGAGCCATTTCATGGTACGGAAGGAAATTATATTAGGACATATTATTTCTGAAAAAGAGATCGAGGTAGATAAAGCCAAAGTTGAGGTCATTTCAAAACTACCACCCCCTACTTCGGTCCGACAAATACGATCCTTCTTAGGTCATGCCGAATTTTATAGACGCTTCATCAAAGATTTTAGCAAGATTTCAAGATCCTTGTGCAATCTATTGGCCAAGGATATACCATTTGTCTTTGACGAAGACTGTTTGAAAGCATTCAACACATTACGAACAGTCCTGACAATAGCACCCATAATAAAACTCCCTAACTGGTCCATTCCATTTGAGATTATGTGTGATGCCTCTGACTTTGCAATAGGTGCCGTCTTAGGCCAAAAAATCAATAAGGAGCCACATGTGATCTATTATGCTAGCAAGACTCTTTCTAATGCCCAATTAAACTACACCACAACAGAAAAAGAGCTACTAGCAGTAGTGTTCATCCTTGAAAAATTTTGCTCATATCTGTTAGGGTCTAAGGTTCTAGTTTACTCCGATCATGCGGCTCTGAAACATCTCCTCTCAAAGAAAGATACTAAACTGCGTTTGATCAGATGGATCCTTCTTTTACAAGAATTCGATCTGGAAATCTGAGATAAGAAGGGTTCTGAGAATGTGGTAGCTGATCACATCTCCAGGATCTTAGTTGAACACACGATAGGCATAGATGAGGTCAAAGAGAAATTTTCTGACGAACAACTTTTCGCAATCTTTTCTAGCCATCCTCCATGGTTTGCCCATATTGTCGATTACTTGTCAACAAGACAAGTACCTTCTCACTGGACAAAACAAGAAAAAGATCGATTTTTCTTGCAAATTAAACATTATTTTTGGGAGGAACCTGAACTATTCAAATACTGTCCTGACCAAATTATTCGCCGTTGTGTCCCCGAGAGTGAATTCCAAAGCATTCTCACTTTTTGCCATTCTTCGGCATGTGGAGGACATTTTAGTGGAAGAAAAACTATAGCAAAAGTGCTGCAGAGTAGGTTTTATTGGCCAACACTTTTCAAGGATGCACATAAATTTGGCTGAAGTTGTCTGCAATGTCAGCAAACAGGAAATTTATCCAAGAAGGATATGATGCCGCTGACCCCCATTTTAGTAGTAGAAATCTTCGATGTTTGAGGCATTGATTTCATGGGACCTTTTCCAGCCTCGTTTGGATTCGAATATATTCTGGTGGCAGTTGATTATGTATCAAAATGGGTGGAGGCAATAGCTACATGGACTAATGATAATAAAGTTATAACTAGTTTTATCCAACGAAACATCATTAGTCGATTTGGCTTCCCAAGGGTGATCATTAGTGATGGGGGGACTCATTTTACGAATAAACATTTTGAAGCACTTATGAAAAAATATAATATTACACACAAAGTGGTCACACCATATCACCCCCAAACTAATGGTCAGGTAGAGGTGTCAAATAGGGAGATTAAACATATCCTAGAAAAAACGGTTAGGCCCGATAGAAAGGATTGGTCTCTTCACTTAGATGATGCATTATGGGCTTACCGTATAGCTTTTAAAACCCCTATCGGTATGTCACCCTACCGATTAGTTTATGGCAAAGCTTGCCATCTGTCAGTTGAATTAGAATATCGTGCACTCTGGGCCATACGAATGTTTAATTTTAACATGAAGAATGCAGGTTCTAATCGAAGGTTGCAAATCAATGAATTGGAAGAACTTCGCAACGATGCATACAAAAGTTCACAAATTTACAAGACTCGAACCAAAGTATTTCATGACAAATATATCTCTAGAAAATCGTTTGAGCTAAATCAAAAGGTATGGCTTTTCAATTTCAGGTTACGCCTTTTTCTCGATAAACTTCGATCCCGATGGGATGGACCTTTCATTGTCACACAAATATTCCCACATGGAGCAATTGAAATTCATGACCCCTGGAATGGCAATACATTTAAGGTAAACAGCCAACATTTGAAGCCATATGTAGATGAAATTGCACATAAAGAATGAATCAACACCATCTACCTGTGTGATCCACTTTATAATGAATAATAAACTTGACGTCGGGCTGAAGATGTAAAACTTAGCGCTTGTTGGGAGGCAACCCAATGATTTTATATTTTTTTTTTACTTTACTGCAGCTACAGAAATTTGGAACAAGAGCCTATTAATCAATGAAGCTATCTTCAACTTTCGAAGCAAAATTATCCCAGATGCACTCTCTCCTTTTATTTTCTTTGCTTTCCTACTCCATTGAGGATAATGTAGATTAAGTTGGGGGGGGAAGGAAATTAATCAAAGGTCGAGTATGGTCAGAAATAATTAGTTTTGTGTATCCAAATTTTATTTTGATTAAGAGTCAATTAGGCATCCTAATCAATGAATGATTAACGGTAAAGATAATTTTAGAGATACTGAGGAATAAATTATTAAAAAAATTCAATGAATGGTAGGGTTTAGACTAGACCAAATTTTAAGAGTAATTCTACAACCCTCTTCTTACTGATCTCAATAAAGAATCTGCTTCATGAGAGATTGGGTGGAAAGGTCGAGATATGCAAAAATTCTCTTTAAAATTTACTTAAAAAAAATATTGGTTTCCTACTGAGTAACCGGGCCCCTTCGCCTAAGTAAGTGTTGTGGTTCACGTAAAAAGGTGGGTAATGTTAAAAAAAAAAAGAAAAAAAAATATAGTGGATAATAAGGGGACTAAATTGCAAGAAGATAATAAACCTCTCTCACATTAAGTTAGAGGATTTAAAGAGTAAAGTGGAGAGTTGGTGAAAGAAAAACTCTTGAAATTTTTTTAGTTCATACTCAGCCACTAATTGGGTCAAATTGATAATCCAATGAAGTATCTCATTAATGGTCTGACCAGGTATCATCTACCTTTTGGGATGCCTAACCTAATTTTTTATTCAAGATCGAGTTGGTACACAATGCTGATATATCTATTTTACTCGAGGACGAGCAAAATTTAAGTTGAAGGGTGTGATAAACACTTAATTTAAGTCATTTAAAGCAAAAAATTATAGTTAATTTATTTTATATATTAAGAATTTGATGCTTCTTTTTATATTTTATAGGAAAGGTGATCGTCGATACAAAGAGTCCGATTCATAGATCAAAAAGACTCAAATTTGAAGAAAATTGAACTTAAAATAAAATTTAAATAAAAGAAGGATGCATACGGTATTATAGAAAATGAAGATACTATGCAAGAAACCCAAAGAGGATATAGAAATCATTTTAAAGAAACAAAAGTTTCTTTTTGTAATCAGCAAGGTGGGTTCGTGCGGCAGCAGGCGCACGGGCGAGCGAGAGCATGGGCGAGCGGCAGCATGGGCGAGCACGGAAGCGTGGGCACGAGGCGGTGGGTTCGCGCGGCATTGCGGACGTGCGGACACAGTGGTGAACAGATAGCAGATGGATCTAAAAATTAAAGGAAAAAAATAATACTTGAAAATACTTCAAGAGGAAGAATTTGTATTTTCTTTATCTGCTTGTGATTTTTCCATCTCATCCATCCATCTTTTAATCCTTAGTATTTTCTTTAGTCCCACATCTGAAAACCATGTAAAACTCCTCTCTTTTAACACCTATAAAAAAGCTTTTGTACTCCCATTTGAAGGGAGAGCCCAGAAATTCTTCTAGAGCCTTGCATAGAGGAAGAGAAAGGGATTACTCCATGAGCAGCTAGGCTAGCAGTCTCGAGAGTGGAGAAGAAATTTTGTAACGACACAGAGTGGATTTATTGTTCTAAACTTTCTTATATTTCTTTATATGCAATAAAAATTATGCTTTTTATTTAAATCATCATGAGTTCTTTATTTGCTCTCTTTCATATGCTTTTATTTATGCTTTCTTGTTAGATTAATATTAGGAACAACTTTTACTTTTCGGAGATGCACCGTGATCTACGGGTACGGGGCGTGCCGAGGAAAGAAGAGTTGTTTACCTAGTACTTTTCACGTCCATCTGCCATATTTCATAATTGAAATAGGCTGCAACAGCAAGCAATGTGCGGATGGATTTTAGCATGGCTACGGGCGAAAAGATATCTTGATAGTCAATGCCTTCGCGCTGACTATAACCTTTTGCTATGAGCCTAGCCTTGAATGTCTCCATATTCCCATCTGCACCTATCTTTCTCTTGAAGATCCATTTACACCCAATAGGTACAATATCTTCAGGTGGATCTACCAAGGTTCAGACTTGGTTTGAGTGCATCGAGTCAATTTCTGATCTCATTGCCTCTAACCATTTCTTGGAGTCGATATCTAATATCGCCTCGTCATAGGTCTTGGGGTCATCACCATGAGCCCCATTTCTCGTGAGAAATATTTTCTCTGCATCCTCTTGTTGATACCTAAGTACCTTTCAGGAGGACGAAAAACCTTAGTCGATCTACGAGGTGGAAGAGGTTGTGTTAGGACTGGTTCTGATTGATTAGGTTCCTCAGGTTCTTTAGCTCATTGCTCTTGGGAGACATTCTCCTTGAGCTTAATTATTCTTCAGATGCCACCATCTTGAATAAATTATTTTTCAAGAAAAATAGCATTTTGACTCACAATCACATTGTGGTCTTCCAAAATATAAAAATAGTATCCAGATGACTCTTTAGGATATCCTATGAACCGAGCTCTAAAAGACCTAAACTCTAACTTGTCTGCCTGCTGTCTCTTAACATGAGCCGGATAACCCCAAATTCTGAGATGATTCAGGATTGGCTTCTTACCATGCCATATCTCATATGGTGTGGTAAGAACGATTTTAGAGGGAACCCTATTCAATACATAAATTACTGTCATGAGACAATGTTCCCAAAGAAACTCAGGGAGGTCTGTGAAGCTCATCATAGAACAGACCATATCTAATAGGATCCGATTTCTTCATTCTGAAATCCCATTGAGTTGAGACGTTCCAGATGGAGTCCATTGAGAGACTATACCATTGTCCTTAAGATAGTCTAGGAACTCCCGACTAAGGTATTCACCTCCTCGATCTGATCAAAGAACCTTAATGGGCTTTCCTATTTATTTTTCTACCTCATGTCTGAATTCTTTGAACCTTTCAAATACTTCAGACTTGTGTTTTATTAGAAACACATACCCATACCTAGACATATCATCGGTAAAGGTAATGAAGTAGATGTAGTTGCCTCTAGCCGGCACATCAAATGGGCCGCACACATCCATATGTACTAGGGCAAGTAGGTCTGTGGCCCTTTTCCCATGTCCCACAAAAGGAAGCTTGGTCATTTTGCCTTGAAGGCATGATTCACAAATTGGATATGACTCGAAAATCAACAGACTCAATAATCCAGATTTCTCCAATTTGTTAATCCTGTCTTCCGCTATATGACCTAGTCTTAGGTGCCACAGATACCTATCATTTAGACTATCTCTAGGCCTTTTAATTCCTATGGTATTCATATTTTGCTCAATATTAAATATAGATACATCAATATGTAGCTGATAGAGACATTTAATAAGAAAACCATCTGCAACTTTATTATTTTCATAAAAAATATTACAATAATCCTTATGAAAACTAATCACATAGCCTTCTTGTGCTAAACATGAAATAGAAATCAACTTCCTGCTGGCTGCAGGCACATAATAACAGTCTCTTAAAATCAAATCTAATCCTAACGATAATTGCAGAGGATAGATTTCCACAGTCACAGCAGCAACTCTTGCTCCATTCCCGATACATAGGGTCATCTCACCATCCCTCAGCCTCCTGCTCTCCTCAAGATCCTGCATAGAAGTGCACAAATGAGCACTAGAAGTCAAGCACCTAACTGGATGCAGAAGAAACTGTAAGATTAGATTCTAAAATGAGCATATCTCCAGAAGGACCATCCTTCTTGTTCTTCAGGGTTGTCAGATACTGAGGATAGTTCCGCTTCCAATAGCCGTCTGATTGGCAGTGGAAATATTTTCCCTTATCAGCAGCCTTCTTCTTCGATTTTGTCTTCTTTTTCTTGCCATCTACCTTCTGCTTCTTTGCAAACTTCTTTTTCTTTCCAAAAGGCTTTCTCTTGGAGGAAGTCTGCTCCACAGTAAGAACTGAGCCTTTTGAACCCTTCATAGAAAGCTCAGCCGTAACCAGCATGTTCATCAACTCGGCTAAGGTACACTGCATCTTATGCATATGAAAGTTCATGATGAACTAACCATATGCATCAGATAAGGACTGAAGGATCACATCAATCTAAAAATCCTTGTCTAAGATGATACCGAGCTTCTCAAGCTCCTCAAGATCCTTGATCATTGTCAATCAATGATCTTGGACTGACTGCCCATTATGCATCTTGGCCTTAAAAAGTCTTTGACAGACTTGATACTTGGCCGCGCGACTCTGTTCACCAAACAACTCTTGTAGGTGAGCTAACATTTGGTGGGTAGTCAAAATGTTCTCATGTTGGCACTGCAAGTCATTAGACATTACACCCAACATGTAGTACCTTGCTTTATTATCACCATCCATCCACTTTTCCAAAGATGCTCTCTGTTCAGCAGTCGGACGTGCTGGTATGGCAGGTGGGTCCTGGTCCAAGATATGAGTCAATTTTTTGAAACCCAGAATAATTCTGTAGTTCCTCAACCAGTCCTTGAAATTGGGTCCAGTCAGTCTATGGGTGTCTAGAATTTTGGTCAGGAGGTTTGAGGCAGACATGTTTCCTGTAGAGAGTCAAAAGTTTCTAGTAAGATTTTATAATCAGACTCAACCAATTTGTTTAGAATTTTTATTTTTAAATAAATTAGGCTTCCACTATTTTCTCAGATTCTTACACTCCCTTGGTAGAGATGTGAAAATCTCCGTGATCAGTGATTTTTAGTGAGTGGTGCGGTCTCACCAACTGGCTCACCACCTCACCTAACAATTTTTGGTGATGGGTCAACCGATGAGTGGACAACTCTTATCCAATGATTCTCTAATCATGGTGCACCCAAAACTTGATCTCTAATTCATGAAGCTCACCGTGTCCGGAATATTGCTCCAATCCTTAGTTAAGTCACACCCACCATTTGCATGAACTAGATTCCTGATTGGATCCCTCACCGTATCCAGAATATTGAGCCCAACCCATCCTCTAATCCATAGCATCCAATGCCTAATGGACATGGTTGCATCTTTCTGGTGCAACTGAGCCACTATAACCAGTCGAGAATAATCAACCCCGGGAAGGGCCCGCACATCCATAATGGTGGAAGACCTAGACTTAATATTTTCTTAGGGAGATTTATTTAGGTCTCATTAAACTTGACTTGATATAGTCATAATAATTATGACTAACCTAGTGGCATGGATTAGCTCGAATTGTTAGCCACCTCTAATCAGAACTGAGTCGACACATATAGCCAGATAAGTGAGACCGATGGGAGGGATATGCCATTAACTCGACAAGAACGCATTCGAGTCGAGTAGCTCCCAATTAAAAATCAGTCGGTCGCATCTGCCCAACTTACCTTAGATACCAAATTATCGAACCAGAACTAATTGGGTTAGCCTACAATTCAGGCTCTAACCATTGAGCCATATTAGGTCTTAACTTGATCGAATCACATCTAAATGTGATTCGATCTTGACCTAGACTTAATCCTATTAGGCTAGTCAATTATTAGCTTTCATGATCTCACCTAACCAACTCTTGATTCAGTTTGATCAACCGCTAGACCTAATTAAGCTACCCAAGCCCGAACCCAATTTTATGAAAATATTTTAGATCTAAAATTTTCAATTTTAGACCTAATTGAATTTCATAAGCTTAATTCATTAATTAAGTTTGGGTTCATAAATAAAGCATGTAAAATAAATCCTAGGATTTCAGGATCTAGGATTTTGCAGAAAAGTAAGTTTTGATTTCTGATTAAGGATGAATGCGCGGCACCCCTACACGTCATATGAACACCCCATTGAATGAGAAGATAGGGTCTAAAAACTTTACTTTATTCTTATGACCGGATGGTCATGAGGAACACCTTAATCAAAAATATAAATTTAACTACAAAACTAGTTAGATCTAAATTAACATATCACATATACAATTTAAGATCTAACTAATACATGCTTTGCATACATCTCATGTATCAAAAATCAATCTAATTAACATATTTTCAGATCTGATACATCACATGTAATATTTAAAAAATAGAATTTAAATTAAACTATTCAGAAAAAAAACTATTTTAGACAAGTTACTAGAATAATTCTACAACTAGTCTAGGCATGCAACAGATCAATTTTATGAAATAATTAAAATTTTATTTTCTATTTTTTGATCTAATTATAATAATTATAATATTAGAAAAATAAAGAATAAATTATATTTAATTTATATTTTAATCTCATTAAAATATAAAACTTAAGATTATTCATAGATTCAATTAATCCTAGTCTAGTCATGCATCTTATGCATGTTAGATCTTCTTAGATTTAATTTTAAATATTTTGATTTTAGATCTTATCACATCTGATATGATATCTAAAATTATTTAATATTAGATAAATTAAAATTAAAATTAGATCTAAAATAGATCTGAAATAGAGCCAACAACCTGGCTCTGATACTACTTGAAAGAGGAGAAATATTTTCTCCGCGTAGGATCTTCCAGATTTCATCAAATCTGAAATGGAATAATTTAAAAAAATTTACTCTACATAATTTAGATCTAATTCTTTAGATCTAATTTTATTATCTGATATTTAAAATCTAAAATTAAATCTGAAACTATGATAAAAGAAGAAATACCTCAAGGGTAATCTGATTACCTTGTAGATGATCTCTACACAGCCCGAGGTTCTGATGTAGCCATGCAAGCACCTGGTCTCTATCGGTATCCACTCAGGCAAGATCTGAAACATCTTCTCCTCATAAATCTATACTTCAAAAATCAAATCTAAATCATATTTGGCTTAGTAGAGACAGAAAAGATTACACGAGAAGAAAGTTAGGCTCAATCATGTGCTAGCATGATTTCCTTGAACCTAATTGGATCTTATCCAAATTATTTGGGCTAGCCCAATTGATGACATCCAAACCTTAACCCTTATTTGTGTGACCCAGTTAGGTTTAATTCCATATGGTAATGAGACATGTCGTGATCTCATCATCGACATCATCGAAACTCCTTTCGATGGACCAGAATTCTTCTGATTCAGACAATTAGAATGATCGATCATCAATATCATTCTAATTACTTCCAAAATCCACTATTGACACCTAGTAGTATATGGTGGCAACCCATCAGAACTGAAGATGAACCTCTCGGTCCAGCTACCTGTGTGATTGAGTTCCTCTATCATGAGTTCCGACTGAATTAGAGTTAAGGTGAACTTGTCAAACCCAACATCAGTGATATGAATTAATCGATCGATCCGAGTCCGATGTGAAACTTTAATGAAAAACTCTTTTTCATTATTTCACTCTGCCATGGCCATGGGCTTAAGGACTCGATCTTTCGATCATCATAGGACTACTCCTCTCATCTACCGAGGTTGATAGATCCCATCTTGGTGCGACCTAGTTCCTACAATGAATATGCTACAGCCAACATACACCTCAGGATTTCGAATGGCTAGGAGATCGAGTTATGGTGTAGTCAAACTATAACACACTCAAGGTGAACTATCGATGCACCTCAGGTCAAAGAACTAGACACACAACTACAGCATCGATCTAGTCATCGATGAGAAGGTAGACTTCCTTATGACTGCTTGATATGGTCACGCTTAGTACTCTCATTCTTAATAAATATCTAAACTCTCACTCCGGTATCTCCACACTGTAGACTTAAGATACATCTATCCGAAGAAAATGATCGTACACCAACCTTCTAGATCGATCACCATCCTCATGATGATCCTATGGTCAGGAGCTGTTTATGAGTTAGTTATATAAATTCATGTCTTAAATTTTCAACTCTTGAAAATATAAATTTATATTTCTACTAACTCAAAGGATGTATCACAAACACAATGTACACAATGTGATAGAAGAATAACTCTTTTATTCATTTATAGTCAAAATTATAAATTTGCCCTTAGATCTGTACAGGAATGTGTCAGCCGATCTGGCATCTAGGGCACACATCTAACACAAGCTTCAAAAATCCATCTATGGACTTAAGCAGGTATCTCGAAGTTAGAACATGCATTTTGATAAAGTGATCAGAATGTATGGCTTTATTAAGAATGGAGAAGAACCCTGCATATACAAATGGATTAATAAATTTATGGTAGTATTTCTTATTTTGTATGTCGATTATATTCTCTTAATCGAAAATGACATTCATGCATTACAAGGAATAAAAGTTTGGTTGTCATCACTGTTCTCTATGAAAGACTTGGGAAAAGTATCCTTCATCTTTAGGATGAAGATCTATAGAGATAGATCTAAAAGGTTGCTTGGATTATCTCAGTCGACGTACATTGATACTGTGTTGAAAAAGTTCAGCATGAAGAATTTCAAGAAAGACTATCTTCCGATAGGCCAAAGAATTTCTCTCTCGAAGAGTGATTGTCTGATAACTCCTTAAGAGAGAGAGCATATGAGTAGAATTCTATATGCTTCAACAGTGAGATCTATTATGTATGCCATGACATGTACGTAATCAGACGTGGCATACTTATTAGGAGTAGTGAGTAGATACCAGTCCAATCCAAGTGAGAATCACTAGAAGGTCGTAAAGACTATCCTTAAGTATTGGAGAAATACTAAAAATTAGTGGCTTATCTATGGAGAATCTGACTTAAAACTTGTGGAGTTTACATACTCTAATTTTTAGTCAGATCATGATGACAGCAAGAGCATATTAGGATATTTTTATATCCTGAATGGTAGAGCAATCTGCTGAAAAAGTTTTAAGCAGCACACTGTGGTCGACTCTACTTGTGAGGTAGAATATATCGCAGCATCCGATGCTGTGAAGAAAGCTGTGTGGTTATGAAAGTTCATCAATGAGCTCGAAGTGGCACCCTCCCTTGATGGCCTCATCTTATTGTACTGCGACAGTACTGGTAACATTGCTCAAGCAAAGGAATCGAAGTCACATTAGCGGACCAAGCACATTCTGTGCTGCTATCATCTGATCCAAGAGATCGTGGATTGAGGTGACGTCGAGCTTCCGAAGATCGATGGAAAGGAAAACCTGACCGATCTATTTACTAAAGCCCTTGGCATCAAGGAGTTTGAAGACTACAAATTAAAGATGGATATACGATACTGCATCGATTAGCTTTAGTCCAAGTGGGAGTTGTTGAGAATTGTGTTCCAAAGCTAATTGTCAGCCTATTGATGGTTGTGCTTATCATTATAATTGTATATGAATTATTAAATTAATAAATAATATTTGATTTTCTCATCACTGTGTACATCTCATTTTGAACTCCAGTTATGTGATGAAGTCCTTAGGATTATTTGATTCGATATAGGAAGATATATCATTTAGTCCTTAAACCTTAAGTTCATGATCAAATGATATACTATTATTAGGATGATAGCTATATCAAGTATAGGTTGTTGTGTGCCATGTATGTTGGTTGTCGTGTGCCATGTATGTTGGTTGTCCTCTTAACCAAGGAGTGTGGAGATACTAGCATGGCATGCAAGTGAGATGTAAGAGTACATCTCACTGAACATGATCAATTGCTGAGCACTCTGCTGTCAAGAGAGCTCGCGAAGGATATGGGTACAAGTTTTCCTCTGACTTGAGATCACCATGATAACTTACAAGCAACTCACTATGCTTTGGTGCCAGACTACCTGAATTTTTAATTTAGTGATGAAAGATTTTTAGGTATAGTCAAGTATTTGCGAAGTCGATGTGTGAGTCAAGATGAAATTGATCCCTCCAAATAAGTATGAGTTAATGTATTAGTGTGTTTCAATTCAGTAAAACTTTGATCGAGATAATCCATGTGATAAATTTTGAAAATTAAAATATAATGTGGATGACCATATCAGGATTGGCAGTTAAACTCTAGGTCACCTTGAGCATTTGGGTCAAAGAGATGAATTATATGGTAACCATATGCCAATAGGTTCTTGAATGATGCTTTACAATCTTTCGACCTATCCAGACGTCGGATATCATTGCTAGATGGGCACTTTGATTGATATAGAAAGATTATTTCTATACTACCAACTTAGGTTCGAACCTATGGGGTCACACTCAAAAAAAGTTTCTGACTGATCGTATGACTGATCAATGATTAAGAATCGTTCTAGGATAAAACAGTCAATTCGATTGACGATAAATCCTATACAAAAATTGCAATAAATCAATTCACTAATTGTTGATAAATTATGAAAAGATTGATTTATAATTAGATTGCTAATTAACTTAATTTAATTGAGCATTGAGGTTTGGATCAAATTTAATTGAATTGGATTCAATTTGGTTTGACCCGATTAGGTTATGAGATGACCTAATCGCTAAGGGTGTTTGATTCCTGATATGATCAGAACTTGAGATTGATTAATTTTTGATTTGATTAAAATTTAATTAAAGATATTTACTATCTAATTAGATTAGGTTTAATGGTCCAATTGGGTTTAACCTTATTTGATGGGACTAAGAATCTAATTGGATGAGAAAAATAATTTGAATTCGAATCCCTTGCACCTCCTTTATCTGTGCCCTCTTATTCTTCATGTGAGAAATAATTTATGTAATTTTTTTTTATATTTAGAAGTATTTTTCACATCCTCATCTGAGTATTTTTGAATTAGAAATTGGTTGGTTTAAATTTGAGTTCAAATTGGTTTGAATTTGAATGAAAACCTATAGTCCAAATTGAGTTGGACTCTCTTCTTCATGCCACCACATTTCTCCATGCATAAAGTATTTTTGCATGAGATTTTTTGCACCATTCTAATATTGGTCGATCTCTCTCTAGGTTTGTTAGATAAGAATAAAGTTTAATTCAAAATTTAATTTAAATTTGATTTGAGTTGATGATAAGGATCAACCAATATTTGAATTTGAACCAAAACTACCTTATTCTTATCTTTATCTTTCATGGGATGCCAACTTTAAAAGGGGATCAGTTTTGTACAAGATTAGAAGTGATTTTTGACATGAGAAATCTGTGAGAGAGGATGTAAAAAGTTGAGAGTGGGGTGGGCTTCCATGCGTGAGAAACAGAGGAAGTATTCTTTCTCTCGGGCATGAGCTGTGGGTTCTAGGGTTTCATCTCTAGATTTTATGAGAAGAAAAATACAAGAGTGAGTCTTGTCCAATCTTCTAAAGGTAAGCATGGTTGATGATGTGTATGCATTTTTAAAATTTTATAGTGGAGCATATGTAGATTAAATAATTTAATCTATAATGTATGCTTAGAACAAATCTAAATCACCATATATAATCTATGACATTAACTACTATGCATGTATGTACATTTGAAATCTAAAATCAGCATATACAAAACATATTTATGTGTAATTAGATCATATCTAATTCATATTTAGATTATATCTAAACATTAATTGAGATCAAAATCACATATCTGAGCGTGGGTAGCAGATCATCGCATTTGAAATCCGTGATTGATGATTCTTCATGATGCTTGGCAGCCGCATACGCGTTCGGCCTCTACGGATATCCACATGAAGTCTCCGTACTGATCGATCTCTCCAAGAGTGCTAGCTCATGAAGACACCATCTATTAGCTGATTTGAGAGAAACATGATGGAATTGAAGAATAGGGAGACCCTCTCCTTTTCTTCTTGGATCCATATATTTGATCTCTATAATAGAGATCAAGAGAAGAACCTTTTCTTCTCTAATTTTTTTTGATAAAAATTAGATCTAATCTGATTTTTATATTAAAAATCATATAAAATCTTAAGATCTAGAAAAATCCAAAAGAAGGATCCAAGAGAAGTCTCTCTTCTTCTCCCTTTATCTTTTTAATCTAGAACTCAAGAAAGCCCCAAACATCCAACCAAATTTTTTTGGTATTTATTCTCTAATTTTTTATATTAAAAATCAAATCAAATCTAATTTTTATTTTGATAAAAAATAAAAAAAAAATCTAGAAGAAGAACTCCTTCTTCAAGGCTATGCGTAAGAAAGAAGATCGATCTTCTTCCTTGATCTAAAACTTCAAAAAGCCTCAAACCCAAATCAGATTTTTTTTTTTGATATTTTTCATGTAAATCTATATGTTAAAAATTAAATATAATCTAATTTTTATTTATAAAAAAAATAAAAAAAAATCTGGAAGAAGAACTTCTTCTTCTTCAAGGCTGTACGCAAGAAAGAAGACCCCTCTTCTTTCTTGATCTTTCTCTCCTTGGGAAGAACTTTTCTTCTCTAATTTTCTACTGTATAACAAACAAAAAAGTTTTTTTTTAATATCTAAAAATCAGTAAGAAAAAGATCAGAAAATATATCAAAAGAAGAGGAGAAACAGGATCTTGGCGTGTAGGATGTTGGGGCGTCCAACCCTTGGATGCCCCCTCCTTTCCTTTTCTTTTCTTTTGGGGTGGCAACCAAAGAGGGACACCTCCTTTCTCTTCACGTATGGGAGAAAAAGAGGAGAAGGGGGCAGTGACTCATATGGGGCATTAGGTATTTATCACATTGAAAAGAGAATGGGGCGCGTAGATAAATATCACATGGGGTTTGGGTTTAGTCCTATTCCTAATAGGATTCAAGATTTTGGTTCAATTCCTAACTAATTCTTAGACCCAATCCTAACTAACTTAAGAATTAGTTATAACAAACTAACTAATTTGATCATAGCTCAATTATTAGGCTCCAATTGAATCACAATTAGTTAGATGAAAACCCCATTGATCCAGGGATTGATTCTTGAAGGATTCAGGAAAGCTATTTGATAATAGGGCTTGATCAAATCAAGCTTATTATCTAATGTGGTTTGATCCAATCAAAGTCTATTATCAAATAGGGTTAGATCCAATCCAATCTTATAAAATACATATTCATGCATCCCTAAGATCAATTGGAATAGGTCCTGTTATTTAATAGGGCTGCATCCAATTAATCCAAATCCAATCTAATTGAATCCAATTCAATTAGATCTAATCCAATCTTTATTACTCAATCAAATTAAGCTAATTAACAATCATATTATTAATTAATTATTTTTTTAATTTACTAACTATTAGTAAATAATTTATTACAACCTTTGCATAAGATTAATCATCAATCAAATTGATAATTAAACCATTCAACAATTCATAATTGTTGATCAGCCATTTGATCAGACAAGTACTTCTATGTGTGTGACCCCACAGGTTTGAACCTAAGCCAATAGCATAAGAATAATTTTTGTACTAATCGATGTAACTATCTAGCAATGGGATCCGACGTCCGGATAGGCCGAATGTATGCCTAGCAATACTCTAGAACCCATGTGGATATAGTTACTGTATAATTTATCCCTTTGATACTTGATGCTCAAGGATGACTAAGGGTAAACTATCAACATGAAAAGAGTGGTCCACATTGTGTCTCAACTTCAAAAATCCTGTGACTCTTCACTAGGACTACTTTGGCCAAAATTTTGCTGAATTGAAACATAATGATGCATCATCTTCAATTTTACTTGGAGCGATCAATCCCATCTTGACTCACACTCAGACTTCACAAGTACTTGACTGTACTCAAAAACCTTCCATCATCGAATTAAAAATTTGGATAGTCCGACATCAAAGCATAGTGAGTTGCTTGCAAGTCATCGAGATAGCCTCAAGTCTGAGGGACACATATACCTATATCCCATCAGAGCAACCCTTGACAGCAGAGTGCTCCAGAAATGGTCACGCTCAATGAAATATACTTTTACATATCATCCGTATGTCATACCCGTGTCACAACACATCTTGATTAAGAGGACAACCAACTAATATGGCATACAACAACCTACACTCGATACAATTATTGTCCCTATAATAATTGTCTCATTTGGTCGTGAGCAGGATTTAAGAACTACATGATAAATCTTCTTTTATCATTTTGAAAGTAGTTCTAAGGACTTCATCATAACATATAAGTTCTATTTTAGAAGATATATTCCTTATGATGAATCTCCCAGATAATATTTATCATTTTATAATTCATATACTTATATGGAGCACAATCATCTACAACCTAGATGATGGACTTTAAGATATATTTTTCAATAACTCCCACTTGGACTAAAGTCAATCAGATCGATATCAAATATCCATCTTCTATTTTAGATCATCGAACTCATTAGATCCGATTGCTCTAGTTAATGAGTCGGTCAAATTCTTCTTTCAGTCGATCTTCCTAAGGTCAATTTTATTTTAATCTTATTGAACAAGTTGATTGCAATACAGAAAGTGTTTGATTCACAGATTGAACATCAATTCTTCAGCTTGTGCTATGGCTCCAGTACTGCTATCAATATAGAAAGACTGGACCATCAATGGACGGTGCCACTCCATGCTCACTAATGAATTTTCATAACCAAACAACTTCTTTACCAGCATCAAATACTGCAAAAAACTTCGTATCGCAAATAAAATTGACTCCTAACTATTGTAGGGAACCTTTCCAGCATGTCGCTCATCTTTCTAGGATAAAAACACAATCTGATACAACATTGTTATTCCCATCTGATTAAAAATTAGAATCAGTATTCCACAGGTTTTAAGTTAGATTCTCCATAAATGAGCCATTGATCCTTAGTATTTCATAAATATTTAAGGATGGTTCTCATAACCTTCTAAATCTTTATGGAGAACAGAGATGACAACCAAGCTTTTATTCTCTGTAATGTAAGGATGTCATTTTTGATTAAGAAAATTTCATCCAAACAGCATAAAGAATGATTTTATAGAACTATTAGCCTATTTGTGCATACAGGATTTCTCTTTATTCCTAATGAAGCATATATTTAAAATATATATTCTAATTCTGAGAAGCTTGATTCAATCTGAATGGACTTGAGGATTGCCACAAGGAAATCGTCTCGTCATAGTCAACACTATAATTTTGATGAAATCCTTTGGCAATCAGACAGAATTAATAGGTCTCTACCTTTCTATCTGCACCTCTTATCTATCTAAAATCCACTCACACCTTATGGGTCTTACTGCTTTAGGTGAACCAACGAATGTCCATATATTGTTCATCTTTATAGACTTTATTTCAGATTTAATGGCTCCAAGCCACTTCTCAATATTAGATTTTTTTGTATTGCATCCATATGAGAGATCAAATCTTCATCTCAAATGTAGAAATCGAAGTATCTGTTCGACTGATATGGTACTCTATGTATCTATTCAAGGATGCCTTTACATCGGGTTTCGGATTTGATCTAATCAATTTCGATTCTGTTGGTTTGTGTCAGAGTTGGTTCTCTTACTTATCAAGCTTTATTAAGCTTGTTCTTAAAGGCATCAGTTCCTTCACCAAGAAACTTTCTTTTCAAAAGAAATACCTTAAGATTCATAAACATCTTATGTCCATTAGGAGGTAGAAGAAATATCGTTAAATAAAATTTATCAGACCAAGATCCAAGTTAATCGATTAGTGAACATTTCATACAAATTCGACACAGCAAATTTTAAGATAAGAGAGTATTGAATTACTCAAGTTCATATCTCATATAAAGTTTTGGTGATCGATTTGCTCGAAACATTCTCGAGCACATATCAAGTAGTTTCTAAAACATGACCTCAGTCAGACCAGCAAACCCCATAGTGGACCGAACCATGTTTAACAAAATTTAATTCTCCTTTTCAGACATATTTTTAAATAATGATATCTCAGGAGAGGTCCATTAAGAGAGAATCTAATTTTCTTCAAGATATGTTAAAACTTACCGTAAAGGTATTCACTTCATCAGTCAAATCGATGAATTCTAATACTCTTTGCAGTTCGTTTTCCTACCTCATTATGGAATCATTTGAACATTTCAATTGACTTAGATTTATACTTCATAAGCAAGACACACCCATACCAAGATAGGTCGTCAGAGATTTTAATGAAGTAGTAAGCCCTCTTCTGGCATTAATGTTTGTGAGTGTAAATACATCAATATGTACCATAACTTAGAACATCGCTGGCTTAATCACCCTTTTCAATAAAAGATGAATAAGTCAATTATACCAAAAATAGACTTAAATGACATTGTCTAATCTAGGATGCTAGTTAGATGTGTACTTTACACTAAGAGGTTATGGTAATGAGTTTATGTCATTTTCAATTATCTACTCATTATTGTAGTATCATTTATAATGATATTATAATAATCACACTTATTGACACCATCAATAAGATTGGACAATAGTGATAATCACTAAAAATAACATATTCAGGATTGAAAATAAGTTCGATGATTCCTAATGTTAAGACTAGAACAGACTTCTATGTCTTTCATTTAGGAGTCTCTTATCATTTTTCAAATCTTCTACTATCTTGAAGTCTTTTATAACTATTTACAAATATGACTTGCACTATCAGTATCCTATACCTAGATAGTAGTATTACCAACCGAGAAACTTCAAGGAGTTATCACATAATATCTTGACCAAGAATAATTTACTGATTTCTCTTTTAAGCCTATTTGGGTTAGCCTGAGACTTCTTGATTAATTTGCTCAAAAAATTATATTCAACTTTCGATGCTGGCTATCGAAGTTAGGTCTGATAATATTGTCACTATCTAACAATGAACAAAGTGATAATTTTCTAGTCATTTTTGAAAAGAGAATAATTGACCTATAGTATATGAATTATTTTAAGCCTAAAGACTTGAACTTTAGTCTAAAGGTTCTTCCACTATTTTATACGAATTGGTAGCCTCTACCTCCAATTTGAGAAATTATTTTAATTCTTTAGCAGGTACTAGAATCCACACAGGCTGCATTCAGGCCCAAGTGTAGCTCGACCAACCTTAGTGCATCTATGGATAGGTTCACAACCAATTATTTCTTTAAATAATTTCTCGCAATCAGATTTTACCCCAGACATCCCTTCAGCAGGCATGTGGTGCCTCTACTGAAAATTTTGGTTAGATCCAACCATTAACATGACAAAATCAAGCGCATCCAACAAAACAAATATCCAGGCTCGAGTATGGCTCGACTAACCTGAGCATTGATCTGATGGTACAATAAGATGGTCATATAATGAATGATAATTTCAATACGTAATAGACACCAGGTGTGTGGCGCCTCTAATGCCTATTTGGGATATTAGACTTATTATCACGCACCTTAATGGGAGGCTATGATCTAGTTATCTCCATAACTAGCTCATTTTATAGACCTAATAATTTAAAGAATTTGGTTAATATACCTTAGAGGACATCAGTCGACCTACAAGTCATAATCCTCCCACTGACTTTACCAAATCATGAGAAGGATTAGTAACTAGTGGGTCCAACCGGCATGTCATAGATCCTCCCACTGACTTTATCAAATCATGAGAAGGATTAGAGACAAGTCAGTCCAGGGCACCTAAATCAGTCATACTGATTAACATTAACAACATGGGTCAACTCGAGTCACCTAGCGATCTAATCAGCCTAATGACTCAGACTCAACCTTTGAGTCTAAATCAAGGTCCATTTAGCTTAATCAAAGATATGGACTTGATCAACTACAACTATTATTTTTGATCTAGAGTATCCTTGATCTAATCTAAACCAATTATTGGTTAGATTAGATCAACTACTCTTTTTAGTTTATTAAATCTTTGATTTTAACCTTAGGTCTAACCCAATTAAAAGAAACTTGATTCAAGCTAACCCATGCCCCATGTTTTATGCAATATCATTAGATCTTTAATCATAATTCTAGATCTAAAATATATTTCTTAATTCTTAATTAAGTATAGCATCAACATGGGTTAAGATTATAAAATAATTTCTTATATAAATTTTTTACATTAAATCATAAAATCTTTTAGATCAAATCTAAATTTTCATGATTTTCAATCAAAGTAATTTTGATTAATCAAGATTAGATGTAACTAGTTTCTTCGCAACTTGTATCACATACAACAACACCTAAGGTTTCAAGATTTAAGATTTTGCAAGAAAGTAAGTTTTCTCTTTTCGCTTTCTTCTTTATGGGATCTCACAATGGCACCCCTACATGCCATGAAGAGCATCCCATTGAATGGGAAGAGAGGGCCATGTAATTCTGCTTGCTCCTATGATCAGACGGCCTGGTGATTATCCAATTCGAGTACTTTACTACTCAGAACATCTAATCTTATTCATATATCATATATGTAAAAATTTAGATCAAATCTAAATTGTATTAGATCTAATTTTACATTAGATCATATCTAAAGTCAGATCATAATATATCTCATACATTGCTAAATCTAGATTTCAACTCTACATGCATATATGTTCATATCATAATGAACCTGGCTCTGATACCATTTGAAGGGAAGCGTGGTGGGTGATGTGCATGTATTTTTAAAATTTTATAGTAGAGCATATATAGATTAAATAATTTAATCTATAATGCATGCTTAGATCAAATCTAAATCACTATATAGAATCTATGACATTAACTACTATACATGTATGTACATCTAAAATCTAAAATCAGCATATACAGAACATATCTAAGTATAATTAGATCATATCTAATTTATATTTAGATTATATCTAAACATTAATTGAGATCAAAATCTCATACCTGAGCGTGGGTAGCAGATCACTGTATTTGAAATCCATGGTGGATGATTCTTCATGATACTTGGCAGCCGCATACGCATCCAGCCTCTGTGGGTATCCACACGAAGTCCTAGTGTTGATCGATCTCTCTGTAAGTGCTAGCTCGTGAAGATACCATCCATTAGCTGATTTGAGAGAAATATAATAGAATTGAAAAATAAAGAGACCCTCTCCTTTTCTTCCTGGATCCATGCATCTGATCTTTACAATACAGATCAAGAGAAGAATCCTTTCTTCTCAATTTTTCATGTATAAGAGAGCACCTTTCTCTCTTTCTTTCACGCTCTTAAGAAGAACTTTTCTTCTCTAATTTTTTATGATAAAAATCAGATATAATCTAATTTTTTATATGAAAAATTACATAAAATTTTGAGATCTAGAAAAATCCAAAAGAAGGATCCAAGAGAAGAACCATTCTTCTCTCTTCTTCTCTCTTTTTCTTCTTGATCTAGAACTCAAGAAAGCCCCAAACACCCAACCAAATTTTTTAAATATTTTTTCTCTAAATTTTTATATTAAAAATTAGATCTAATTTGATTTTTATTTTAAAATAAAATAAAAAAATCTAGAAGAAGAACTCCTTCTTCAAGGCTGCGTGCAAGAAAGAAGACCGATCTTCTTCCTTGATCTAAAACTTCAAGAAGCCTCAAACCCAAACCAGATTTTATTTTTTTTGATATTTCTCATGTAAATCCATATATTAAAAATCAAATCTAAGATAATTTTTATTTTAAAAAAAATAAAGAAAAAATTTGGAAGAAGAACTTCTTCTTCTTCAAGACTGCATGCAAGAAAGAAGACCCTTCTTCTTTCTTGATCTTTCTCTTCTTGGAAAAAAATTTTCTTCTCTAATTTTCTGTTGTATAACCAACAAAAAAGTCTTTTTTTAATATCTAAAAATCATCAAGAAAAAGATTAGAAAAAATACCAAAAGAAGAGGAGAAATAGGATCTTGGCGTGTAGGATGTTGGGGCGTCCAACCCTTGGACCCCCCCTCCTTTCCTTTTCTTTTCTTTTGGGGCAGCAACCAAAGAGGGACTCCTCCTTTCTCTTCACGTACAGGAGAAAAAGAGGAGAAGGGGGTGGTGGCTCATATGGGGCGTTAGGTATTTATCACATTAAAAAGAGAATGGGGCGCATAGATAAATATCACATGGGATTTGGGTTTAGTTTTATTCCCAATAGGATTCAAGATTTTGGTTCAATTCCTAACTAATTCTTGGACCCAATCCTAACTAACTTAGGAATTAGTTATAACAAACTAACTAATTGAATCTTAGCCCAATTATTAGGCTCTAGTTGAATCACAATTAGTTAGATGAAAACTCCATTGATCTAGAGATTGATTTTTGAAGGATTCAGGGAAGCTATTTGATAATAGGGCTTGATCCAATCAAGCCTATTATCCAATGGAGTTTGATCCAATCAAAGTCTATGATCAAATAGGGTTAGGTCCAATCCAAGCCTATAAAATACATATTCATGCATCTCTAAGATCAATTGGAATAGGCCTTGTTATTTAATAGGGCTACATTCAATTAATCCAAATCTAATCTAATTGAATCTAATTCAATTAGATCTAATCTAATCTTTATTACTCAATCAAATTAAGCTAATTAATAATTATATTATTAATTAATTATTTTTCTAATTTACTAACTATTAGTAAATAATTTATTATAATTTTTGTATAAGATTAATCATCAATCAAATTGATAATTAAACCTTTCAACAATTTATAATTGTTGATCAGCCATTTGATTAGACAAGTACTTCTATGTGTGTGATCCCATAGGTTTGAACCTAAGTCGGTAGCATAAGAATAATTCTTGTACTAATCGATGTAACTATTTAGCAATGAGATCCGACAACTAGATAGGCCAAATGTATGCCTAGCAACACTCTAGAACCCATGTGGATATAGCTACTGTATAATTCATCCCTTTGACACTTGACGCTTAAGGATGACTAAGGGTAAACTGTCAACCCAGAAAGAGTGGTCCACATTGTGTCTCCATCTTAAAAATCTTGTGACTCTTCATTAGGACTACTTTGGCCAAAGTTTTGCTGAATTGAAACATAATGATGCATCATCTCCAATTTTACTTGAAGCTGCCAATCCCATCTTGACTCGCATTCAGACTTCACAAGTATTTGACTGTATCTAAAAATCTTCCATCATCGAATTAAAAATTTAGATAGTCTGGTACAAAAGCACAGTGAGTTGCTTGTAAGTCACTAAGACAGCCTCAGATCTGAGAGACACGTATACCCATATCCCATCAGAGCAACCCTTGATAGCAGAGTGCTCCGAAAGTGGTCATGCTCAATGAAATATACTCCTACATATCATCCATATGCCATACCCGTGTCACCACACATCTTGGTTAAGAGGACAACCAACTAATATGGCATACAACAACCTACACTCGATACAATTATTGTCTCTGTAACAATTATATCTTTTGATCGCCAGTAGGATTTAAGAACCACATGATAAATCCTCCTTTATCATTTTGAAAGTAGTTCTAAAGACTTCATCATAACATATGAGTTCTATTTTAGAAGATATATTCCTTATGATGAATCTGCCAGATAACATTTATCATTCTATAATTTATATACTTATATAGAGCACAATCATCTACAACCTAGATGATTGGCTTTAGGACATATTTTCCAACATCTTCCACACCACCACCTTGTAAAGCTTCATCTTTTGATCTAGAGGAGTCTGGGAGATCCAAAGAAAAAAGTTTGGATTAGCCATCCTGAGCCTTCGATGCGAGCTAGCACTCCTGTGAAGGAAGTCCGATCAGAGCTTCGAGTGGATGATCTGTAGAGGTCGGACTACCAGTGTGGTTGCTCGGTATCAGCGAGAGCTTCATACCATACTTACCAGCAGTGGAGATCATTGACCCATCAAAAGATAATAAGTTTTGAACTCTACCAACATAATCTAAAAGGTAGATCAAATTCAAGGCATCGATGTGATCGATGCAGTTTTTTTATTTTATATCAGATTTTATTTGTAGATTGTTTATATCATAGATCCTTACTGATAGTTTAGATCTGATCTAAGGCATGTTTAAAAGATTAAAATATTTAATCTTTTATTATTTCATCATAAAATTTTAAAAATACATGCTTTGAACTATCCATTTTTTCTTCAAAACCTTATCTAATTGGGCATGTAAAGAATTATTTTTGTGTGACAAAAATTAAGAGAAGGTGGGATGTGTGCTTATTGTGAGAGTTGATTTCTTTCTTGTAATGCAACCTTATCTCCATGCCTTACCAATTTTTGATTTGATTTCAACGCCTTAGATCAAATAAGATTTGATCTTTTAGGGTGTTAAGAAAGTGTTGTGTGTGGGATAAGAAGAGGAGTGTGACAAAAATTAAAATGGGGGCACGTGAAGTTTTCTTTTGATGTAAGAGATGTGAGGTGGCTTTCTTTCTTACATCACAACTCTCTCCCCATGACTCCTCCTCCTTTCTCCCGTTCATCCAACATCCAGATCTGATAGAGATCAAATCTAAGAAGAGAAAAGAGAGAGAAGAAGAAAAGAAGAAGGGTTCTTCTTCTCTTCATGATGATCTAATTCTAATCCCGTTGGATCTACACGAAAGAGTTCACGCAGCGATCTCCTTTTTCAAGATCTAGAAGAAGAGATCTAGATCTAAGGATGAGGAGCATGATTTGCAAGATGCTAGCATATCGGTGATCTCGGTACTCTGATCAGGCATCTCTATGTTGATACTAGCAGATGTCGGGCATGTGCGCAGCTACGATCAAAACCCAGAACATCTATAGGATCTGAGGTATGAAGATCTGATCTCCGATTTGTTTTTCTAACTATTTATTTTTTTTTCAGATTTTAGATCATAGTTGAATGTTCGTATCAAGATCCTAACTTTAATTTTTAGATTAGATCTGGTATGTGATTTAATTAAAAATATTTTAATTGATTTACTTTCGCTACTTAGATGCTTAGAAAATTTTTGAACTTCACGTACGAAACTGTAGTAGTTTTCTAACAGTGGTATCAGAGCATAGGTTCTGATATGAACATGAAAATCCCACAAATTTGAAATTTGATTTGTAAAAATTAGATCTGAAGGTTAGTTTGATGATCTACTCATTGTTGGATTTCAATCATATAGTAAAAAGTAATTTTTAAAATTTTTAAAATCAAATAAGTCAATAGCTTTAACATTTAAAACTATTAAGCCGAAACCCAAACCCTAGAATCACCTTGCCGATGTCGATAAAAACAAAACAGGTATGCAAAAGGGATAGAATTTTTACTTTCACCAAAAAGATAATGTGGCATATTGGTCATCTTCATGAGACTCCAAAGTAGAAGCCCTCCAAAGGTGATCCACATGAAAGTTGGCCAAGGTCCTTCCTAATCGATGCGCTGCTGCAGCCTTATCTTCTTAAGAATATTGCCAGCTTCAAACTCGAGGAACGATCACACCAAGGCCCAATTGCTTTCGATCTTATAACCAAAATCATGCCAAGAAGATACTCTTCAGATTTCTTATAGCCTAGGATTTGATTTTGGGCTCCAACACATGAAAAAAATCAAATCCTAGGACACACTAGCAACATTTGCTAATTCTCTTACCACCCTTCTTGCAACTTTTGCCACTCAATTCTTCCTTGCCTTTTTCTCATTTTTTTTTAGATTTTTTCTTCTAATTTATGCACCACTTATCTCTAGTTTCCATCCAAAAACCTAGCACATGGGCAATATGGGACGTCCCATTTGAATAAGGGACCAAGAGATGTGAGAAGGACCAAGGGGTGCCAACCTTTGGTGCTCCACTTTCTCACATGGTGAATAAATTCACTGTATGGAATTTTTGGCATAGGAGAGCCTTCACATAGAAGGTCTCCTCCTCTTCTACATCCCATAAAAAATTTATACAAATTTGGCATTAAATTATAAGAGATCAGGTTGAGCATTTAAGGCAACGTGTTAAGATAAGATCCTTCATGAAGAAGGACTCTTCATCTTCACACACTAAAAAGAGTCACAGCAATAATATTTTGGCATGGCATCTAGTGGGCACAGAGGAGTCCTACTCCACTTGAAACTATTTTAAGTTGGATAAGAATCCATTCAAAACAGACCCAATCCCATTAGGTCAAAGACAAGTGGTCTAGGTTAGCTCAAACACTTTGATCTAAACCAATTTAGGAACTTAGGTTAATACAATGTGATAGCATATCAAATTAATCCTTAAAATTTATATTAAATCTTAAATAATTATATCAAGATCAAATCTCAAAGTGTGTGAACCATTGGGTTTCAAATCTAACCAACAGTGGATCAGACTTTCGACGTAACCCTAATCTGATCAGATTAGGTCACCTGAAGAGTCCCAATCAACTAGGACTCTTCCTAATTGATTTTTGAATTAAATTTTTTTAATTCTGATAAGTCCACAAGGCAAGATTGATATCTAGTAATATGTCATGACTATCCAAAAGATTTAAAATTTTGATAAAAAATTATCAAAATATCCTTCAGTGATAAGTTACTGTGTAATTCAATCCATCAGTCAAACAACATCCCAGATGAGCTGTGAGCATGAAAACATGTCAAACCCAATCATTTATCTAAATGTATCTCAATCAGAAGATGATGATTTAGTTGATGATATATTAAAATTTTTTTTCTAATTATCATCTTGCTTTGGCCAAAGACTTCTAGAATCACTGACCTATGAGATCACATAGGATGTTCGCTCCCCTTATTAGGAGTGACTGATCCCTTATTAATCACTTACAACCTCCATGCACACTTGACTACATCCAGAACACTCCATACAAGGATCAGAGAATCAAGTTAGGAAGTGAATCAAAATATGAATTTATGTACACAAGGTACCATGGCGATCTCAGATCAAAAGATCACTTACACAACTCTCACTGGAGAATCATCAGTTGACATGTAAATAAGACTCCATCTAATATTCTCTCACAGGTTTATTCAGTGAATTCATTCTCTAATGAGCACCCATATCTTTGTATTAGTGTCACTACATAAATAATTGTGAGATCAACCACTCTTATTTCTGAGCATACATAGGACATGCCAGTCTTACTGGTATCATTGATCTCCGACTCAATGAACCTATGATTGAAAATATTCTAGGTCATGACTATCAAAGATTTAGATCTCACTCGCGTGATCTCATCATGGCCCTAAAACTATTGTCCGGACCTATGGGATTCATTATAATCTTAAGAACAAAAAGATGCCGTATATAATGAATCAAAAATATCTATTTTATTAATAATATTAATGTCAATTACATCAGTCTGAAAGATAAATTATAAAAAATATCCTATCGCATCCCACATGTTATTGGCTTATAGGGCATTTTTCTTTCAATCTCTCATTTGCACTAAAGCCAATTGCACCTATACTTGATGCCCGTGCTATCAAGGTGGCAGTCAAACTGTTGTATTGACAAAGCCTTAGTGAACGGATCTGCTATATTATTCTTGATATCAACTCACTCTACGATCACATTGCATCTTATGACTATCTCCCAACGAGATGGAACCATCTTAGGATATACTTGGATTTATAATGAGACCTTGGTTCTTTGGCTTGAGCAACTGCTTCAATATTATCACAATAAAGGGGCACTAATTGTTCAATCCTTAGAACCACACTCAATTTTGAGATAAATTTTTTTATCCAGATGGCCTCCTTAGCAGCCTCACTAATAGTAATATACTCAGCCTCAATGACCGAGTCAGCAACAGTTTGCTGTTTGAAACTCTTCTAACTTACTGCACTACCATACAGAGTAAACACATACCCAAATATAGATTTGCTATCATTCAGATCAGATTGAAAACTAAAAATAGTATAACCTTCTAGTTTTAAATCAGATCCACCATATATTAGAAAAATCTTTCTAGTCCTTTTCAGGTACTTGAATATGCTTTTCACAGCTTTCCAATGATCTTCTCTGATATCAGCCTGAAATCTACTTACGATGCCCAAGGCATAAGCCACATCAGGTCTGGTATATAACACAGCATATATAATTGATCCTATAGTCGAAACATAAGGAATAGAACTCATTCTATTTCTCTCTTTAGGTGTCTTAGGAGACATCTTCTTAGATTGTTGTATACCATGATCTATGGGCAAGTAACTTCTTTTACTTCCCTCCATATTGAACTTCTTCAACATAAGGTCAATGTACCTGGACTGGGACAAGCCTAGCATCTTTTTTGATCTATCCCTATAGATCTTTATACTAAGTATATAGGATGCTTCACCCAAATCTTTCACAAAAAATTTTTATGATAGCCATATCTTGACCGATTGCAACATCAGGATATCATTCCCAATGAGCAGTATGTCATCCACACACAAGATCAAGAAGACAATAGTATTTCTATTTATCTTCTTATACACACAAAGTTCATTCATATTTTTGATAAAGCCAAATAATTTGACTGTCTCATCAAAATGGATGTTCTAGCTCCTCGATGTTTGTTTTAATCCATAAATGGATCTATCCAGCTTGCATACCTGATTTGCTCTTTCACTAGAGATAAATCTCTCTGGTTGAGTTATATAGACTTCTTCCTCAAGGTTTTCATTGAGGAAGGCAGACTTGATATCCATCTTCCTGATCTCATAGTCATGGTATGCTACAATAGCAAGCATTATCCGAATAGACTTGAGCATGGCTATCGATGAAAGAATTTCTTCATAATCAATACCTTCTTTTTGTCTGAAATCTTTTGCCACTAGTCTGGCCTTATAGGTTTCTACCTGGCCATCTACTCTAATCTTCTTTTTGAAGACCCATTTGTAGCCTATTGGGGTTACACCCTCAAGTGCATCAACCAAAGTCAAAACTTGGTTGGTATACATGGAGTCCATGTCAGATTTTATGGCATTAAGTCATTTGTCAGAGTCACTACTCATGATAGCTTCCGAATAGGTTATGGGATCATCCTTCTCAATAATGTGGGATGTGTTGTCATTCTCAATGATAAATCCATAACTAAGTGGTACATTACATACTTGACCTTCGGAGAGGAGGTGTGTGTAGTGGCTGTGCCTTAACAATGAGCACATTTAGTTGAGAATCAGTTTGTGAATCCTGGATGGATTGTAGGTTTTGAACTTTCACAAGTTCAACAGACCTCCCACTGCCACCTTCTTGGATAAACTGTTTCTCTAAAAAAATAGCATGCCTACTAACAAACATCTTTTGTTGAGTAGAGTGGTAGAAGTAGTATCCAATACTCTCTTTGAGATAATCTACAAACTATATATTTCTGATCTAGCATCCAGCTTATGTCCATCAATATTTTTTACATAAGTCGGACAACTCTAAATCTTAAGATGCTTAAGACTGGATTTTTTCTCTTTCTATATCTCATATGGAGTGCTAGAAATAGATTTAAAGGTACTTTATTTAAGACATACGCCGCAGCCTCGAGAGCATATCTCTAGAAGGATATTAAAAGATCCATGAAACACATCATGGACTGCACCATATCTAATAGGGTACGATTCTTTCTTTTCATAATTTTATTTAATTATGGAGTGTAAGGAGGTGTCCATTGAGAGAGTATTCCATTTTGTTTTAAATAATCGAGAAACTCACTAGACAAGTATTCTCCTTTTCGATCAGATCGAAGAGTTTTAATACTTTTACCAGTTTGTTTCTCAACCATTCTTTGATACTCTTTAAATTTGTTAAAGGCTTCAGATTTTTATTTTATTAAATACATATATCCAAATCTAGACTTATCATCAGTAAATGTGATGAAGTAAGAGTATCCACCTGTGGCTTGAGTCGATATTGGACTATAAATATCAGTATGTATAAGGTCCAATATGTCACTCGTCCTTTCTCTATGTCCAGTAAATGGAGTCTTGGTCATTTTTCCCACGAGATAAGATTCACAAGTTTCATATGATTCAAAATCATAAGGATCAAAAAATTTATCTTTGTATAACTTGTTAATTTTTGACTTATTTATATGGCCTAGTTGGTAGTGCTAGAGGTATGTGACATTCACATCCTCTCTCTTTCTTTTTTTTATATTATCAATATGAAGTATGTTGGGTATAAAATACCCGCAGCCGAAATTCTCGACGGAATCAACTTTGATTGCAGCGCAGCTCCGCCCGGACTCCTACGGGAGCCGGGCTCCGCCCTCAGTTTCAGCTGCTGGAAAGCTTCGTCCGGACTCCCACGGGAGCCAGACTTCACCCTTAACTTTGGTTGCAGCGCAGCTCCGCCCGGACTCCTACGGGAGCCGGGCTCCGCCGTCGACTTCGAGCAGCACAGCTCCGCCCGGACTCCTACGGGAGCCGGGCTCCACCGTCGACATCAGCACAGCTCCGCCCGGACTCCTACGGGAGCCGGGCTCCACCGCCGACTTCGAGCAGCACAGCTCCGCCCGAACTCCTACGGGAGCCGGGCTCCACCGCCGACATCAGCACAACTCCGCCCGGACAACTACGGGAGCTGGGCTCCACCGTCAACTTCGAGCAACGCAGCTCCGCCCAGACTCCTACGGGAGCCGGGCTCCACCGCCGACAGCAAGCGCAGCTCCGCCCGGACTCCTACGGGAGCCGGGCTCCGCCCTCAGTTTCAGCTGCTGGTAAGCTTCGTCCGGACTCCCACGGGAGCCGGACTTCACCCTTAACTTTGATTGCAGCGCAGCTCCGCCCGGACTCCTACGGGAGCCGGGCTCCTCATCGACGGCAGCGCAGCTCCGCCCGGACTCCTACGGGAGTCGGGCTCCACCGCCGACAGCAGAATGGCTCCGCCCGGACTCCTACGGGAGCCAGACTCCACCGCCGACATCAGTGCAGCTCCACCCAGACTCCTACGGGAGCCGAGCTCCTCATCGACGGCAGCGCAGCTCCACCCGAACTTCTACGGGAGCCGGGCTCCACCGCCGACAGCAGAACGGCTCCGCCCGGACTCCTACGGGAGCCGGGCTCCACCGCCGACAGCAGCGCGGCTCCGCCCGGACTCCTACGGGAGCCGGACCTCGCCTTTAATTTTAAATTACAGGAGGACCCCTCCCGAACTCCGACCACTGCCGAGCCTCGACCAGCAGATCTGCGCCCCCTGGCAGATCACAATAACCACCATGATCCTGTTCCACTTCCTGTAGCGGATTCCGCGCAGCTCCATCACCCCCTGCGGTGGACCCATTACTTTCTGACAGGCTGTGTCAACGGCCACGATTCTGCTCCGCTCCCTGCGGCAGGTGCTGCACGATCCCACTACTCACTGGCAACTAGCGGCAACGGACGCCGCTCCACTACCTGCAACAGGCCCTACGTGGCGGGCTATGAAGATAGCCACGGGTCTGCTCCACCATCTTCCGCAATCAATTCCCCCTGACCATGGGCGGACCACTATCAGGCGGTTACAAACGTCGCCATCAATCCGTTGCCTCCTCCGCCTATAAAAGGGAGACCCAGATACGTTATTCTTTAAGATCATTTTCCTTATCTCAAAATTCTGCTAAATTCTCCGTTCGAGCACTCCATTCTTGTTGAGGCAGAGAACTGACTTGAGCGTCGGAGGGTCTTGCCAGAGCAACCCCACCTCCGGTTTAGACTTCCCTTACAGGTCCCGGCGGCGACTGCGGCTTCCCCGACTCCAGCTTCTCCGGTGCAAGCGGATTTTTGCACCAACAGGATTGGCGCTAGAGGAAGGGCGTGTCTTCGCAGCACCCTTGTTCTTAAAGGAGTGTTCAACGGAGCCACCTCTGACCGTTTCTCTGTCATCCACTCCTAATTCCCCCCCTGCAAGATCGACACCCGATGCCTCCGCACAGGGCATCCACCCGACGGTCCACGGCCTCCGCGGCCAGATCTCAGGCTCCGACCTCCCCTCCCGTTTCTCAACCTCCTCCTCCTCCCCCTCCGGCGACGGCGGTCGGTGCGGAGCAGTTTGACTTGCTGGCGCAGCAGGTCAAAGGCCTCGTCGAAGCCGTACAAGCAATGCAGCAGCAGCCACCGCAGGCATCGGCGCATCCGGAGGGGGCATCTCCGGAATGCCAGAACCCGGCGGTGGGGCGGGCCACCTGGGCCAGCCGCCCGGTCCTTCCTGGGAAGGCGAATCCGAGGGTAGAGAGCCCTCAATCGGACCACGACTCCACCCCTGGAAGATCCCTGCCTCCGTTCTGCCAAAGGACCCTCGAGACTCGAAGTCGAGAGGATTTCCTGGACAGGAGGCTCCAGGAGATGAACCGACGGATCGAAGAACTCCGCCACGTGCCTCCCGCCTATGGTGAGGATATTTGCACTGACCCTCCCTTCTCCCAAATGATTATGCAGGAACCGATCCCGCCGAATTTCAAGCTTCCCCAGTTCGAAAGCTACGACGGGACGTCAGACCCGGTTGATCATCTGGAGGCCTTTCAAACGATGATGCTGCTTCACGGTGCTCCCGACGCCATCTTGTGCCGGGCTTTCCCGTCTACTTTAAAGGGAGCAGCAAGAAACTGGTACTCGGCTCTGAAGTCGGGTACCATATTCTCCTTCGATCAAATGAGCCACCAATTCGTGGCCCATTTTGTCAGCAGCCGACGTCCCCGAAAAAGTTCGGAGTCCCTCATCAACATCAAGCAGAGGGAAGGGGAGTCCATACGGGCCTACGTCAACCGCTTCAACATCGCGGCGTTGGAGGTCCAGAACTTGGACCAGTCAGTTGCCATGGCCGCCTTGAAAGGTGGCCTTCAGAAGAATGATCTCTTGTACTCCCTGGAGAAGAAGTACCCCAGGGATTTTGCTGATCTGCTGGCTCGGGCTGAAGGATACGCCCGAGCGGAAGAGGCCTTCAAAATGAAGGACGAAGAGACTGCGGGGGAGCGTCAGGCGGGAGATTCTGGTAAGCCCGCCGTTGAGAAGAGGCCAAAGGAAGTCCGGCCTCGCTCCCGATCCCCTCCTGGGCATAAGCGCGCCCATACTCCCCCCCGGGCATGCAGGCAGAGAAGCCCGGACAACAGGTTTCGGTGGGGTTCCCCACCAGGGAAATTCCGCAACTACGCCCCCTCAACGCCTCGAAGGCTCAGGTGCTGATGGAGGTCAGGGAGCAGCTCCCTAGGCCGGAGAGGATGCGCACACACCCCGGGAAGCGCAACCCCAACAAGTCTGCCTCTACCACCGCGACCACGGCCACGACACGGAGGAATGCATCCAGCTCCAGGACGAGATCGAGGAGCTCATTCAGTGAGGTCGACTCGACAGATTCATCCACCGCAGGCCTGAGGATAGAAGAGACCGGCCAAGAGCCCTCCCGCCGCCTGAACTGTAGAAAAGGGAGGAGCAGCCCGGGGACCGGCCGCCCATCGTGACCATCGACTCTATCACCGGAGGGCCTCAAGAAGGAGCGGGAATACTGTAAATGCATCGCTTACTATTTCGCTTTGAATCTACTTTTCTTTTTAGCTAACATGCTCCTCCCACCTAGCGTGGATGTATTATGACTGGATATGATTCCTCCAAAAACACGGCCATGTCAAGAACAGGAGGAGAACCTCGTCCTGACATGAGCAAGGTCAAAGGCCCAGTTCTTTTAGACCGGATGGGGGGAGAGGCCTCTCAATGCCCTAATGTGCCCCCACAGCCTTGTTAGGGATAGGAGGAAAACCTCGCCCTAACATGAGCAAAGTCAAAGGCCTGGTTCTTTTAGACCGGATGGGGGGAGAGGCCTTACAACACCCTAATGTGCCCCCACAGCCCTGTTAGGGATAGGAGAAAAACCTCGCCCTAACTTGAGCAAAGTCAAAGGCCCGGTTCTTTTAGACCGGATGGGGGGAGAGGCCTTACAACGCCCTAATGTGCCCCCACAGCCATGTCAGGAACAGGAGGAGAACCTTGTCCTGACATGAGCAAAGTTGAAGGCCCGGTTCTTTTAGACCGGATGGGGGGAGAGGCCTTACAACGCCCTAATGTGCCCCCACAGCCATGTCAGGAACAGGAGGAGAACCTCGTCCTGACATGAGCAAAGTTGAAGGCCCGGTTCTTTTAGACCGGAGGGGGGAGAGGCCTTACAGCGCCCTAACGCGCCCCCACAAGCCGGGCTGATAACGAGAACCTTGCGCCGGCTCAAGCAAAATGGAAGGTACGGACTCCTACGGGAGCCGAGTTCCGCCGCCAAGGAACCTTCACCCGGACTCCCACGGGAGCCGGGTTCCGCCGCCAAGGAAGCTTCACCCGGACTCCCACGGGAGCCGGGTTCCGCTACCAAGGAAGCTTCACCCGGACTCCTACGGGAGCCGGGTTCCGCCGCCAAGGAAGCTTCACCCGGGCTCCCACGGGAGCCGGGTTCCACCGCCAAGGAAGCTTCACCCGGACTCCCACGGGAGCCGGGTTCCGCCGCCAAGGAAGCTTCACCCGGGCTCCTACGGGAGCCGGGTTTCGCCGCCAAGGAACCTTCACCCGGGCTCCTACGGGAGCCGGGTTCCGCCGCCAAGGAAGCTTCACTCGGACTCCCACGGGAGCCGGGTTCCGCCGCCAAGGAAGCTTCACCCGGACTCCCACGGGAGCCGGGTTCCGCCGCCAAGGAAGCTTCACCCGGACTCCCACGGGAGCCGGGTTCCGCCGCCAAGGAAGCTTCACCCGGACTCCCACGGGAGCCGGGTTCCGCCGCCAAGGAAGCTTCACCCGGCCTCCTACGGGAGCCGGGTTCCGCCGCCAAGGAAGCTTCACCCGGACTCCCACGGGAGCCGGGTTCCGCCGCCAAGGAAGCTTCACCCGGACTCCTACGGGAGCCGGGTTCCGTCCCCAAGGAAGCTTCACCCGGACTCCTACGGGAACCGGGTTCCGCCGCCAAGAAAGACTTCGCCCGGACTCCTAAGGAAGCCGGGCTCCATCCGCTACTTCGCCAGCAAGGGTTAAAAATGGTGGCGAGACTTGGCCACATGATGAGATTGGATGGAAGGGAAGAGCCTCTTCCCACGACGACCTCTAAGCCAAACAGGCCAAACGATGAGAAAGGGTCAACGGACGACAATATCGGTGCTACGCGTGGACAAGGTAACACAAAGTGCTTTTTCTTCATTTCCGATATATGTACTACAGGGCCAGGATGGCCAGGGAAAGAGGGACAAAACGACAAGAAAAAGCAGCTACAAAAAGGGGGTGACTACAAAAGAACTCTAAGGAGGTCCTGCTCCCTCCGACCTAGGGTTATCACCTCCATCCCTCAACCAGGACTGCCTCAGATTCTCCACTGCTTCTTCTAGTTCTTCCTTCTTCCGCAGCGTATCCTGGAGCGTCTGACGAAGATGTCGGCTCTCTGCCTCCGCTTCTCGACGCCGCTTCCGTAGAACTTCGGACTCTACCTCTGCATCCGCGACGGCCTTCCGCTCGAGCGCCAGTTGGATTTTCACTTGTTGAAGCTCGGCTGTCTTCTCCCCAAGGGAGACGGAAATCCCTTCGACAGTGCCTCTCAAGGCTAGGAGCTCTTCGGTATCTTGGGCGTTAGTAAGCTGCGCCCTAGTAACCAACTGCCTCTGGAGACGAACAACCTCATCCGCCGCCTGACAGAATCTCCCTTTGTACTCTTCCACTTGTCGGCGCCAGCTGGCCCGCTGCACATCGTGGCTCATCTCAGCATCTTGAAGTTGCTTCTGGAGGTCGGAGACCTTCTGCGACCATTTTTGTTCATCATCAACCCGTGTCAGGAGACGGGACGAGTTTCCTTCCAGCTGGCCGATCTTCCTCTTCGCAGCTGATAGCTCCACCTTAAGGGCGCTGATCCTGGCTTCTTAAGCCCAAGTTCGGTCGCTGGCACTCTTCTTACATTCCTCAAGCTCCTTTGTGAAGTTCGCCTTCCTCCGGCTGTAATCCATGATTGCCTTCACTTGGAGACTCCTGAAGTGGGCGGCCTCAGCGGCGGCTTCGGAATAGTATTTTCTCGACTTGCGGAGCTCGTCCTCCGACTTCTTCAACTTCTTCGTCAGGTGGAGGACCTCCTTTTTCAGCCGCTGGATAGCTGACTTCAACGGGACCCCCAGGGGCAGGGGGAGTGCTTCAGCAGGGCACTGCCATCGGAAGGTGCAAACGTCAAAGACCAGCTCATTACAAGAAGAAAGGCAAAAAAGAGGAGGAGGGGGAAGGAAAGGCCATCCACAATGAGAAATCCGACTTTATTGATTAATTTTGAAGACAAACGGAAAGGAAATATGGCGACAAAAGAAAAACATAAGATCGGAGGTCTCAGACCTCGGGGGCAGGGGGTGGAGAGCTCGGTGCGGGGGGTGCGACTGCGGTGGCGGCGGACGAAGGGCCGGCCTCATCTTCAGACTCCTCCAGAAAGCCGAGATCAAGGTCGGGGTATCTGCTGGCCACCCTCTCTCGACAGAGCTCGAACCCTTTGGTGAACGCCTCCAGGCCGAACTGGACGTTCAGTTCCCTCATCTCCGTGGAGGCCTTGAACTCCTCCACCGCAAGGGTCCTGGCATCCAAGACCAGAACCGGGGTTTGCTCGGCCAAATGGGCGACCTCGGCCTCTGCCTTCCTTGCCGACTCCTCCAAGCTTCGTCTCTCCTCCTCCCAGGCTTGTCTTTCCTCTTCCCGAGCTTGCCTCTCTCTCTCCAGGGCCTCCTGGAGGGCGACTACTTCGGCCTTCTTCGCTTGAAGGTGAGCAACCTCGGCCTGGCAGCGCTCCTCCGCCTGAAGGAGGTCCCTTCTCATGCGGCTCGACGCCTCGACATAAGCGAAGAGCTGGTGCCCAATCTGCAAGGACAGGAAGGGAATCACAATAAAGGCCGAGTGACCATGCAAATAAACATCCGCTTACCTCAAGGAAGGACCCCAAAGAATCCCAAGCCCGCTGCTCTGGATCGACGCGGTCGATCCTCTCCACGACGTCGGACAGAATGCAGCCATCAAGCAGCCGCCTGATCAGGTCCTTATCGTTGAAGGGGTTCTCTGATCCCCCCTCGAAGCAGACAGACTCGTCTGCAGCAGCTCGGTGGCTGCTCGCCCTGCGAGCCACCGATTTCCTCCTCCTCCCCGCGGCGGGCGCCTCCGTGGGGCGGGCCCCCAGAACGGGGGCCCCAGCCGGCGGGCTCCTTGAGGAAGCCCGAGGGGCCGCTGGCTCGGCATCCGAAGGAATGTCGATGGCCGGGGTTGCCTGGACGGGCGCAGCCAAGCTCGTCTCCTCCACCCTGGCCCTCTTCGTCGATCCGGAGGCCGTCGCGCCCTTCCTCTTCTGAGCTCTCATGGCCTTGGCGAACATCCGCGTGGCTTCGGCGTCCATTGCTAAAAAAAAAAAAACAAAACAACAGGAAAAGAAAAGAAGAAAAAGAAGCGACACCGATCAGTCCAAAAAAAAAAAAGAGAGAGAGAGAAAGAAAGGGGAAGAAAAGAGCGGGAAGGAAAAAATAAAGAGAAGAAGAAGGCAAGAAAAGGAAAGATAAATACTCGCTGGATCCTGAGGGCTCAGGCCGATGTTGAAAAGAAGCTGCTCCCTCAGAAGATTAGGAAGGGAAGGAGCGGGGTAACTTAGAAGCTTCTGGGCGGCCTGGAGGTCGTCCTCTTCCAGGCTGGGAGCCCGACAGACGGAATCCCTCAGGGACCCCCAAGGGGGCAGGCCCAGTTTCAAGGTCGGGCAGTAGACAAAGAGAAATTTCTCCTTCCAATTATGAATCGAAGAAGGGGCGCCCTTCAGCAACCCCTTCTTACCAAACTGGGGGGAGAAGTACCACCAGTCCTTCGCTGAAGGATGGCGCTTGAAAGTGTAAAAATGCCTGAATAAGGAGAGGGACGGCTGGACCTCGGCTATGTGGCAGAGAGAGAGAAACCCTATTAAGAACCTAAAGGAATTCGGGGCCACGGAGGCGAGGGAAATGTCCAAAAAGCGGAAGAAGGCAGCAACAAAGATAGGAAGTGGAAGCCAGAGTCCGGCACGAAATGCCTTCTGATACAAACAAAAGCGACCAGGAGGAGGAGCGCTGGCCCGGTCAGAGGGGCCAGGTAGCTCCAGATCGTACTCCGGAGGAACCCCGTACCGAGCCCTTATCAGGAGGAGTTCATCCGGAGTCGACGAGCATGGAATGGTGCCCGGTGTAAAAATCGGGCGAGGCCCTGCCCCGGACGCGGGTTCGTCCGTAGAGACAGGGACCTGGGGGTTCGAAGCAGAAGAACTCTCAGAACTGACGGAAGCAGAAGAGTCAGAAGACATTTTGAGCAATTTCGGAGGAAGAACCTAAAGGATCCTAAAAAGGCAAACCGAAAGGAGAACGAGATGCCGAAGGCCAACTCAGGGGGAGGTACAAAAGTAATGAAGGGAGGAGAAGCCCCTAGGCGGAGAGAAGAAGGTTGGTACTAACCTATGTTGCTCTGAGGGACCTGGGGGGCGAGAAACGGTAGGCGCCTACGGCTCGAGAAGACGTTCACTAGAGCAGGCTCTCGAAGAGAAGACAGGCACCAGCGAAAAATCAGAAATGGAGTAGGACACCTAAAGGGGGGAGGATGGGTTTAAATAGACCCTGGGATCCGGCGCCATAATGATCGCGAATCCCCCCAGGCCAGTCCACACCCGACACGTGTCCCACTCCCCCTGGCAGGCGGCTAAAAGCAGCTGACGGTTGGCAGGACCATAATTGCGCCGTACCTAGGCTAGTGTACCTGCGGGATTTTCGAAGTGTCCCCTCGTACCGCTCCAATTCGAAAAGACTCCGGCACGCGCTCATTTAATGCCAAAATATCTGGAGGCGGCAGTGCGCAGAATTCGAAGAGACGGTTTCGACTGTACCCACCTTTCTCTCTGTGTACTTCCTTCGCTTGAAATTCAAACTCGGAAGTGGGGGGACTGGTGTTGGGTATAAAATACCCGCAGTCGAAATTCTCGACAGAATCAACTTTGATTGCAGCGCAGCTCCGCCCGGACTCCTACGGGAGCCGGGCTCCACCGCCGACAGCAAGCACAGCTCCGCCCGGACTCCTACGGGAGCCGGGTTCCACCCTCAGTTTCAGCTGCTGGTAAGCTTCGTCCGGACTCCCACGGGAGCCGGACTTCACCCTTAACTTTGGTTGCAGCGCAGCTCCGCCCGGACTCCTACGGGAGCTGGGCTCCGCCGCCGACTTCGAGCAGCACAGCTCCACCCGGACTACTACGGGAGCTGGGCTCCACCGCCAACTTCGAGCAGCATAGCTTCGCCCGGACTCCTACGGGAGCCGGGCTCCACCGTCGACATCAGCACAGCTCCACCCGGACTCCTACGGGAGCCGGGCTCCACCACCGACTTCGAGCAGCACAGCTCCGCCCGGACTCCTACGGGAGCCGGGCTCCACCGCCGACATCAGCACAGCTCCGCCCGGACTCCTACGGGAGCCGGGCTCCACTGTCAACTTCGAGCAGTGCAGCTCTGCCCGGACTCCTACGGGAGCCGGGCTCCACCGCCGACAGCAAGCGCAGCTCCGCCCGGACTCCTACGGGAGCCGGGCTCCACCCTCAGTTTCAGCTGCTGGTAAGCTTCGTCCGGACTCCCACGGGAGCCAGACTTCACCCTTAACTTTGATTGCAGCGCAGCTCCGCCCGGACTCCTACGGGAGCCAGGCTCCTCGTCGACGGCAGCGCAGCTCCGCCCGGACTCCTACGGGAGCCGGGCTCCACCGTCGACAGCAGAACGGCTCCGCCCAGACTCCTACGGGAGCCGGACTCCACCACCGACATCAACGCAGCTCCACCCGGACTCCTACGGGAGCCGGGCTCCTCATCGACGGTAGCGCAGCTCCGCCCGGACTCCACCGCCGACAGCAGAATGGCTCCGCCCGGACTCCTACGGGAGTCGGACTCCACCGCCGACATCAGCGCAGCTCCACCCAGACTCCTACGGGAGCTGGGCTCCTCATCGACGGCAGCGCAGCTCCGCCCGGACTCCTACGGGAGTCGGGCTCCATCGCTGACAGCAGAACGGCTCCGCCCGGACTCCTACGGGAGCTGGGCTCCACCGCCGACAGCAGAACGGCTCCGCCCGGACTCCTACGAGAGCCGGGCTCCACCGTCGACAGCAGCGCGGCTCCGCCTGGACTCCTACGAGAGCCGGACCTCACCTTTAATTTTAAATTACAGGAGGACCCCTCCCGAACTCCGACCACTGCCGAGCCACGACCAGCAGATCCGCACCCCCTGGCAGATCACAATAACCACCATGATCCTGTTCCACTTCCTATAGTGGATTCCACGCAGCTCCATCACGCCCTGCGGCGGACCCATTACTTTCTGACAGGCTGTGTCAACGGCCACGATTCTGCTCCGCTCCCTGCGACAGGTGCTGCACGATCCCACTACTCGCTGGCAACTAACGGCAACGGATGCCGCTCCACTACCTGCAACAGGCCCTACGTGGCGGGCTATGACGATAGCCACGGGTCTGCTCCACCATCTTCCACAATCAATTCCCCCTGACCATGGGCGGCCCACTACCAGGCGGTTACAAACGTCGCCATCAATCCGTTGCCTCCTCCGCCTATAAAAGGGAGACCCAGATACGTTATTCTTTAAGATCATTTTTCTTATCTCAAAACTCTGCTAAATTCTCCGTTTGAGCACTCCATTCTTGTTGAGGTAGAGAACTGACTTGAGCGTCGGAGGGTCTTACCGGAGCAACCCCACCTCCGGTTTAGACTTCCCTTGCAGGTCCCAGCGGCGACCACGGCTTCCTCGACTCCAGCTTCTCCGGCGCAAGCAGATTTTTGCACCAACAAAGTATATTATCATTAAGTGAAAGAAATAAAAGACCATTATCAATATAAGTATTTCTATAATATTCGTTAGAAAAATATATAGAATAATCATTGTTCTTTGCTTTTATTTCAAAATCTTGTTCCAATAATAATGGTACAAAAATAATATTTCTAACAATATTAGGGATATAATAATAGGTCATTAGTTCCAAAACTTTGCCTGAAGACAACTTCAAAATCCTGGTTCCTACAACTTCGACCTGAATGGACTCTCCACTAGCACCGAACAGCATAAAGTCACCTTTATTCAGACTCTTTATTTTCTACAGATCTTGCAATGATTTGCAAAGATGTGAACCACAGATGGTATCCAATACCCAAGAATCTAAAAATGAAGTACTTAATGATAAGTTAGTTTGTATCATATACAAATCTTTGGTAATATTTGTTGGTTTCACTGTTGCAAGGTATTCTTTGTAATTTTTCTTCCAGTTGAAAGAAAAGTGTCCTATAAGCCAATCACAAGTGTGTTGTGATGGAATTTTTTTTACAATTTTTCAACTCATGAAATGATATTTATTATTATTTGAGGTATTGATTCATCATATTAGCTGCATCTTATTATGTCTAAGATTATGATGAACCCCAAAGATTAGGATAATGATTTTAGGAGATATGAATTGATCATGCTAGTGAGACCTAAAATCTTAAAATTTTAATATTAAATATTTTTGGTCATAGGAGAATTGAGTCGGAGATCAATGTTTCGGATAGACTGGTACATCCTATGTATGCTCAATAAAGAGGGTGGCAGATCTCACTAGCCACTTGTGTGAGACACTAATATAAGGATGTGGATACTCATTTAAGAAATGAGTCCACTGAATTGACTCGATGAAAGAGAACATCTTATGAAAGTCTTATTTGCATGTCAAAGATGGTTCTCTAAATGGAAGATCGCATCCTGTGTATTCTCAATCCTAGATGACTCGAGAAAAGTTTTTTGGCCAAAAGTAGGAAGGAGATTAGAAACAGTTTCTAAGCTTCTTCATTGGAGTCATCATTGGTTAATTGAGAATCGATATGAATATGTGTTTGAGTTTGACATGATTCCATACTCATGAACATATTCAGGGTGCAAGGATGATCGAAGGATTGAATTGTACGGTAATTTGCCACTGAAGGGTAGATTTGGTATTTTATCAAATTTTATATCTTTTAGGTAGTCATGATATGTTGCTAGATGTCAATCTTTACTTGTAAATTTTTGATCAAATTAAAGAGTTTAATTCGATTGCCAATTAGAAATGATTCTAATTATTGAGCTCGAGTTAGCTCGATTGGACCTAAATCAATTAGATGAAATCTAATCAAATTTAGTCAACTTATATCTGAACCTACTACCAACTAGATGTGGAACCTAATGGGTCACACACATATAAAAATTATCCAAGGACCCTTTTGAAAAAGGTTGATTGGAATTTTGGATTCAATCAGAGTTTCGGTAAGCATGCTAGCACGTGTGAAAACCCTTGCTCCTTTGGAGACCAATTTGGTCCCATCCCTTGCTAATTAGCTAGCCCAATTTGGTAAACATTTGGATCAGGTCATGATACCTGGAAGTATCCTAAATTGGGGCACCACATCCCATGTTAACACCAAATATAAAGAGTCCAAGTTGTGGTGGACTCTTGGTGTAAAACAGGTTCTGCCTACAAGTGTTGGCATGGGCAGAAGAAAAAAAATATTTTTTTATGAGATTAAATTATGTGTGGTAGCTCACATCACCCTCCATCCTTTGGCATACATCTCAAAGTATGATATATATTTTTTTTGGAATTTATGGTGTAGAGAAAAAATTAGAAAAAGAAGGATGTCTCGCATGCGTGCAGAAGCGTCGCATCTCTCTGCAATTTGGAGAGTCCTTATCCCAATCAAATGCTTTTAGATTAGAATTCTTTTTAGTGATGACATTTTACACTTGATAAGATATTTTTGATAATTTTTTTGAAATTTTTCCAGACTTATCTGAATGCCAAACAGATGCCACAAGTTGGTCCTGATGCCTGCACGCATGGTGATTAGTACTTGCATGAAGAGGTGCGAGGATAGCATCCTTTCCTAAGAATTTTATCACTATTTTTAATTTTATAAAATATATATTGAATCCCAAATCCACATGGATTTTTGAGATTTTTTTTGATTTGAGAAGGGACGTTAAAACATCCCTTCTTTGGTTGCATGCGTGCAGACCAGGGTGCTGATCGACGTATCATGGATAAGAGTCCTTCTGCTTGAAGGAACTCTTATCTCTAATAATCAATTCAGATATACCTTTTAGATAAGGCATGTCCCTCTCTTTTGGTTTCCCTCTAGTGGCTATAAATAGGCCGAGGCACTAGATATTCGATGAATGTAAGAGGGGTTTCCAATTTCTCTCCTGTCGCTCTCCTTTCTTTCTTACAACCTATCTTAGTTTTAGGACAAGGCTTTGGGATTTAAGACAAAGCTTTATCTGATCCTAACAAGGGTTGTAAGGGTCCTAAAGAAAAAGAATCAGAAGTCTAGAGGAGGTTCTAAGAGGGTGAGGTCAGGTTTTTGAAGAAACTTGACCGGTACGAGGCTAGTCGAGTTCTAGGGGCTAGAACTCTTGAAGCAAGGTGAAGAAGGAGCGCTGTCTTTGGTTCAATTTTTGTGTGGATCACCATTGGAGGGCGGACACTTGGACGTCTTGTAGAAATTAGGATTAGCACTATAGGTATTCTTCTTATTCTAATTTATATTTATTATGCTTTGATTATTATAGTCAAGAGTTTCTGGACATTAGGGTTTTCGGTGCATTGGGTGTTTTGAATGAAAATTTTAAATACCTAACCCTTCCACTGTGCCACCGAAACCCAACACCAGTGGCCCTCCTTGCCACAGTGATAGCAAGTACCTTTGGTAGAGACTTTTTTCATTTTCTTCTTGAAGATGCCAGCCTTAGGGTTCAACTTTTTCTTAGAATCTTTCTTGTCTTTCTTTTTGTTGATCTTATCGACAAGAAATACCAAAATCTTTTTGCCCTTGCTCTATTGTTTTCAACATATTCAGCAGCTCTGGTAGGCTAGTGTTCAGTTTGTTCATGTGGTAATTTATAACAAACTGAGAGAAGGAGTCAGGAAGAGACTGCACGATCAAATCCTGACTCAATTCATCGTCCATGGTAAAATTCAATTGTCCCAAGCGAGTGATAAAATCAATCATCTTTAGGATATGCATTTGTATAGAGGTGCCTTCAGTCATACAGGCATAGAATAATTGCTTAGCTATCTCATATCTAGCAGTTCTACTTTATTCCCCATATAACTCTTTAAGATTAAGGAGTATAGAGGGAACATCCATATCCTCATGCTGCCTCTGAAGCTCGTTGCTCATCGAGGCAAGCATGATGCATTTGACAGTCACACTATCCTTTTTTCACATCTTGTATGTGGCCCTTTCCTTCTCAGAAGCATCCTCTCCAATCGTCTTGGGTGCAGGTGTATCCAGAATATAGGAGACTTTCTCCTGAGTGAGAACTATTTTCAAGTTTCTTAACCAGTCGATGTAGTTAGGTCCGATCAATTTGTTTGCATCTAGTATGTCCCTAAGTGATAGTGAGGATGCCATATGTGTAGTTAATGTACAATAACAAGAACACAATATAAGCGGATAACTCATGATGACATGTACAACTAGATTAGGATTTTTGTCTAATTGTGTCTCCCACTATTTTATCGAACTTCATAGCCCTCAAGTATGAAAATTGAGAAACATACTAATATTTCTTAGTGGGATTGAGATCTTTATTTCTTACAAACACCTTGTGGATAGCATAACAAGCATTCATGAGTTCAAGAGTAGGTAACTCTTTACCAATTATACTTATATAATTCTTAATATTTTTCTCTCTTACCCCTAGATCACATATAGTCTTGTGGATAGCACAACAAACTATAGTGTTCTAGTTAAGTTAATCCTTCAATCTCATATGGTCATACTTAAACAATGCTGCCCTTGTGGATAGCACAACAAAATAACACTATTCAAATATGCTATAAGCATCAATATGCATTTGATCAACATCATATCAATTTCTATTGTAAGCCTTGTGGATAGCACAACAAGCTCACTAAGATCTTGACATACTCTATTGACCAAATTTGAAGGAAGGCTCTTGTAGTGCTTACATCATTAATCAATCTAAGTCCAAAATTTAATAAGATCAAATTGGCCAGATCAGTAGGTGAGAGGCACCCTGTAGCTTTGTTTAGACACCAATAAAGTTGGTCAGATCAACATATGGACCTAATTAGAAAATCATCTTTCATACTTTTTTCGACACCAATTGATCAAATGAATTCAATATTTGAATTGAAAGTGAATTCCGACATTACAACTTAATATAATTTTTAAGAGGGTCTTTGAACTGATCTCGGTATATTCTAACTACAACTACATAAAATGTGCTAAATAAATTATTTAATTCGACATGCATCTACAAGTCATAATAGCAATCGTATAATCATGTCAAATAAGCATATAAGGGTGCAAAAGAAGACATAATATATGTCAAGCATATCCAAAAATAAAGCAAACCTTAATCATATTAGGCATGCATAACACTCTTAACTATAAATCGATTTAAGCATCAAGCTACCAAAATAAAATAAATTTTAAATTATCATAAATTTATAATTTAATAACTAAAATTTAAATTCATAGTTCTTATAAAGTCAAAATAATTTTTTGAAATTAAAGATCGATGCTAAAAATCGAAACAATATTCTTGATAATATATGAACAAGAATAATTCTACACTACTACTTTATACTTGTTTGATCGAATCCAACAAGGGTGGCTCTGATACCACTGTTGGATTTTGGCCACATAGTAGAAAGTAATTTTTAAAATTTTTAAAATCAAACAAGTCAATAGCTTTAACAGTTAAAACTATTGAGCCGAAATCCAAACCTAGATCACCTTGCCGATGTTGATCCAAACAAAACAAGCATGCAAAAGGGATAGAATTTTTACTTTCACTAAAAAGATAATATGGAACGTTGGTGATCTCCACAAAACTCTAAAGTAGAAGCCCTTCAATGGTGATCCACATGAAAGTTGGGCAAAGGTCCTTCCTAACCGGTGCGCTACCGCAGTCTTGTCTTTTTAAGAACACTGCCAGCTTTGAACTCCAGGAACGATCACACCAAAGCCTAGTTGCTTTCAATCTTACCACAAAAATTATGCCAAGATGATACTCTTCAGATGTGTCACAACCTAGGATTTGATTTTGGGCTCCAACACATAGAAAAACCAAATCCTAGGGCACACTAGCAACACTTGCTAATTCTCTTACCACCCTTCTTATAACTTTTGCCACTCAATTGTTCCTTGCTTTTTTCTCAAATTTTTTCCATATATTTTTTTTCTGATTTACACACCACTTATCTTTGTTTTCCATCCAAAAACCCAGCACATGGGCCATATGGGATGTCCCATTTAAATAAGGGACCAAGAGACATGAGAAGGACCAAGGGGCACCAACCTTTAGTGCTCTACTTTCTCATGCGGTGAATAAATTCACTGTGTGGAATTTTTGGTATAGAAAGCCTTTACATAGAAGGACTCCTCCTCTTTTATGTCTCATAAAAATCTCATATAAATTTGGCATTAAATCATAAGAGATCAGGTTGAGCATTTAGGGCAATGTGTTATGATAAGATCCTTCATAAAGAAGGACTCTTCATCTTCACATGCTAAAAAGAGTGGGGCAGCAATAATATTTTGGCATGGAATCTGGTGGGCACAAAGGAGTCCTTCTTCACTTAAATCCATTTCAAGTTGGATAAGAATCCAATTAAAATAGACTCAATCCCATTAGGTCAAAGACAACTGGTCTAGGTTAGCTTAAACATTTTGATCTAAACTAATTTAGGAACTTGGGTTAATACAATATGATATCATATCAAATTAACCCTTAAAATTTATATTAAACCTTAATTAAATTAGATTAAAATCAAATTCTAAAATGTATGATCCATTGGGTTTCAAATCTAGCCAGCAGTGGATCCAGACTTTCGATGTAACCCTAATCCGATCAGATTAGGTCACCCGAAGAGTCCTAATCAACTAGGACTCTTTCTAATTGATTCTTGAATTAAACTCTTTTAATCTTGATGAGTCCACAAGTCAAGATTGACATCTAGCAATGTGTCATGACTATCCAAAAAGTTTAAAATTTTGATAAAAAATTATCAAAATATCCTTCAGTGGCTAGTTACTGTGTAATTCAATCTTTCAGTCAAACAATATCTTAGATGAACTATGGGCATAAAAATATGTCAAACTCAATCACTTATCTAAATATATCTCGATCAGAAGGTGATGATTTAGTTGATGATATATTAGAAACTCTTTTCTAATTATTATCCTGCTTTGGCCAAAGATTTTCAGAATCACCAACTTATGAGATTACATAGGATGTTCGCTCCCTTTATTAGGAGTGACTGATCCCTTATTGGTCACTCATAACCTCCATGCATACTATACCATATCCAGAACACCCCATACAAGGATCAAAGAATCAAGTTAGAAAGTGAACCAAAATATGGATCCATGTACACAAGGTACCATGACGATCTCAGGTCAAAGGATCACTTACACAACTCCCACTAAAGAATCATCAGTAGATATGTAAATAAGACTCTATCTGATGTTCTCTCATAGGTCTATTTAGTGAACTCATTCTCTAATGAGCATCCATATCCTTGTATTAGTGTCATCACATAAGTGGTTGTGAGATCAACCACCCTCATTTTTGAGCATATATAGGATATGTTAGTCTTATCGATATCATTGATCTCTGACTCAATGAACCAACGATTGAAAATATTTTAGATCATGTTTATCAAAGATTTAGGTCTCACTGGCGTGATCTCATCATGGCCCTAAAATCATTGTCCGGACCTATGGAGTTCATTATAATCTTAAGAATAAAAAGATACAGCATATAATAAATCAAAAATATCTATTTTATTAATAATATTAATATTAATTACATGAGTTTGAAAGATAAATTATAAAAAATATTCTATTGCATTCCATATGTGATTGGCTTGAAGGGTATTATTCTTTCACTCATTCTGAAATGAGGTTATCCTGGCATAACTATGTTATGCTGAACGGTTGTCTTAGAATGATGTAGAACATCGATTAAGGTTTGATCTAAATTTTTTACATGCTATAATATGATTACAGATTTATTTTGGATCTAAAATTATTTTAGATCTAAAATAAATCATGAGTTATTCAGATCTGAAATTAGTTTTAGATTTGAAAATATTAATTAAGATTTAATTTGGATCTAGTATGATTGCTAAATTCTTTTTTACATGCATAGATTCAATATTATTGTTCATATGTTTGACATGTAAAAGATAATTAGATCTAATTTTTAATTGATTACATATGTGATATGTTAGATTAAATTCTTAGTAGCTTAGGAATCGAATTGAGATAGTCACCATGGTCGTCCGGTCATAAGATGATGAAGGGGTTAAAGTCCCTCTCTTGCCCATTCGATGGGTTTTCTCTTATGACGTGTAGGGGTGTTGACTGTGTTATTTTTCATGAAGATGAGCAGTGAACAAAAAATTATAATTGTTACATATTTTAAATTTAAATCAGATCATATATTTTTTAGATCGCTAAAATATTATATTTGATATATTGTCCTCAATGGAGAAAGAAAAATAATGAGTGCATACAAAGAGAAAGAAAAAGAATAAATGTCATCTGATCCAAAAGTATTTTCAAAATTATTTTTCTCCTCAACTTAGCCAATATTGTCTTCAAATCTCTACAAAAGAGATGAAGTAAGACTCAATTAACCTAAACAAAATGTAAAAGATATTAAAAAGTAAAAGCTGGGTTGCCTCCCAAAAAGTGCTAAGTTTACCATCTTCAGCTAGATACAATACAGCTCAGTTTATCTATCCTGTGTTGAATATAGGATTGATAAATTTTAGTAGGTAAGGTGGATGAGGTGAATCAAATAGGGCATTCACCACCTAGACTTAAATTTCTTTAATTGGCTTATTCAAACAATCATCTTTTATTAATTTAAAGGAGAAATCTGTTTCAACTATTTTATCTATCAAATCCATTATCGAATAGTTTTCCTCCTTGTGAGTGTATTCTGAGGTATTAAAAGTATTAATTTTTATCTTTTGATCTCCAAAAGAAATATCCATAGCTCTTGTTTTAAAATTGATATTGGCATTGGCAGTGGCTAGGAATGGATGACCTAAAATTATAAAATTTTGATTTAGCTTTTGGGATGATTCCATATCAAGTATGAGGAAGTCTACTAAAAAGTAACATCGATTCACTTTAACTAAGACATCCTCAATTAGATCACATGGCATCTTTACAGACTTATTGGCTAATTGCAAAATAACTGACGTGGATTTTAGTTCTCCAATCCCAAACTTTTTATAGACCAAGGCTGGAAGTAGGTTAACACTATCTCCTAAGTCTAATAAGGCTCGATCAAAGGTGATGCCTCCTATAACATATGAAATCAAAGGAGCACCAGGATCTTTCATTTTCTGAGATAATGGATTCAATAGGACTGTGCTAACATCCTCAGAAAACACAATTCTCTTTGTGGTTCATGATTCATGCTTTTGGGTACAAAGTTTCTTAAAAAAATTAGCGTAAGCTGAGACATGTTGAATTGCATCGAGGAGGGGTAGATTAATGTGAACTTGCTTAAACAACTCCATTAGTTCCTCATTGCATACTCTTTGCTTTTTGCAGAAAGAACTGACTTCTAGGGCTGAAGAGAATGGGACTTTTGGTTTATATGTCGCGGATAACTCATCCGCTCTCTTCTTTTTTTTGTCTTTTTCACTCAGATCAGTAATAGTTCTGGGCTCAAATTTTTCTGTTGGGTTAGTCTCAGTACTAACCTCTTCTTCCATGTTCTCATTTTGGCTAGCATCAGTACTAGCCTCTCTCACTTAATCTTGATAGGGGTCCTTAAGAATTCTACCACTTCTAAGCTCAGAAATTATATTAGCATTCTCAAATTAGGGATTCTTAGGTGGGATATTAGATTGATGACTAGGTCCAGGTGGTTGGTAGGTTGATGGGTTGTTCCTAAAATTTGATACTGGTTGGCTTGGCAATTGATCTGGCTCTCTCCTCATGGTAGACTCAGCTAACTATCCTATTTGTGCTTCTAGCCTAGCGATAGATTGCTGTTGAGTCATAATCAATTGGTAGAGTTGGTTAAATCTATCGTTGGCTAGATTGGTCTATTGAGGAGGTGGATATGATGGTTGATTGTGATATGATGGCTGGGTAGGCTGACTAGGTTGACCTCTATTATAGGTATAATTTTGGTATTGGGGCCTATTTTGAAAGTTTTGCATAGGAAGAATTTGGGTTGGAGCCTGAATCTGTTGGGGTCTCCAAAAAAAATTGGGGTAGTTCCTCCAACCTGGATTATATGTATTTGAGAATAGGTCATTGACAGACTTGGAGTAACCTTGGGTAGTTTGAACTTGTTTTTGGATGAAAGGTGGAAACTGTGCAGCCGTGGAACATTCACTCACATGATGGGCTAGGCTAGCACAGATAGAACAAATCTCCTGATAATTGAAAGGTGGTGTGTATTGCGTAGGAGATTATTGACCTAGGGCTAAGAACTGATCTAACTTCTGTGTAGGAAGGTTGATTTTGTCTAATTTTTAAGCTACTAGATTCATGTCAGCCTTAGAACTGGAGTCTGTTTGTTTGATCTCAAAAATTTCTGCCTACTTTTGGTGATGGATTGATTTTTTGTAAGAGGATAATGAAGCATGATTGATTGAATTTTCACTCAAAGTTTCAAACAAAGTATAGGCTTCATCCTCACTCTTACTCATGAGTGGCGCTACCATCTGTCTATATTGGTCACCTAAACCCTTATAGAAAGCTTGAACAATTTGCCACTTAGATAGACTATGGTGTGGGTATTTTCTAAGAAGTTCCTTAAGTCTCTCCCATGACTCATGAATTTGTTTCCCTATAAGCTGAACAAATCCAGTGATAGCTCACCTCATGGTTTTGGTTCGACCTATGGGATAGAATTTCTTAAGAAACTCATGCTGCATTTCGACCCAAGTTTGGATCGGCCTCCCTATTGTGCCAAGCCAGTACTTGGCTTTGTCCCTAAGCGAGAAGGGAAATAGGGTTAGTCTAAGTGCATCATCAGTAAAATTTTGAATTTTACCATGGAATAAATTTCTAAGAACTCGTCTAGATGCTTGTAAGGATCTTCATTGGTGTTCCCATAGAAAGATGGGAGCATTTGGATTGGGTCAACTTGATCTCATAATGGCTTGCAGGGATATCAAGTAAGTGGATACAAGTCGATGGGTTATAGGTGGAAGAAATAAAAAATTCTTTCATCTGCCTAGATGGTTCTCTAGGATTTTCAGCTATTTGATTTTCAGGTTTAGTATGAATCAGTCATTCAGTTTTAAGATTAGGTTCAACTAGGTCAAGGTATAGAGATCTCCCGTGCATGTACTAGTGCAAACCCTAATATGTGTGGTTTAGATTTTTTTTCTCTTTCTTTTTTTTAAAGAAGAAAGAGAAAGAGAAGAGAAGAGGAAGAGAGAGAAGTACTAAAGGTGAGAACCTTAAGAAAGCCCTAGACTTAAGGATGAAAAATTAAAAGAATTAGTTGTGATTAAGTGTTAATTGCAATCAAGTTAGCAAATAATTAAATCTAGACATTGTTAGATGTGTGCCCTAGATGCCAGATTGGCTGACACATTTCTGTACAAATCTAAGGGCAAATTTATAATTTTGACTATAAATCAATAAATGGGTTATTCTTCTATCACATTGTGTACATTGTGTCTATGATACATCCTTTGAGTTAGTAAGAATGTAAATTCATATTTTCAAGAGTTGAAAATTTAAGGCATTGTTGGTGCAAAAATCCGCCTGCGCCGGAGAAGCTGGAGTTGAGGAAGCCGCGGTCGCCGTCGGGACCTGCAAGGGAAGTCTAAACCGGAGGTGGGGTTGCTCCGGCAAGACCCTCCGACGCTCAAGTCAGTTCTCTGCCTCAACAAGAATGGAGTGCTCGAACGGAGAGTTTAGCAGAGTTTTGAGATAAGGCAAAAGGGCTTAGAGAATAACATATCTGAGTCCCCCCCCCTTTATAGGCGGGGGAAGCAACGGACTGATGGTGACGTCTGTAACCGCCTGGTAGTGGGCCGCCCATGGTCAGGGGAATTGATTGTGAAAGATAATGGAGCAGACACGTGGCCATCATCATATCCCGCCACATAGGGCCTGCTGTAGGTAGTGGGGCGGCGTCCGTTACTGCCAGTTGTCAGCGAGTAGTGGGATCGTGCAGCACCTGCCGCAGGGAGCAGCATCATAGCTATTGACACAGCCTGTCAGAGGATCGTGCCACACCTGTCGCAGGGGGAGGTGGAGCCGCGTGGAATCTGCTACAGGAAGTGGAACAGGATCATGGCAGTTATTGTTATCTGCCAGGGGACACAGATCTGTTGATCAAGGCTCGGCAGTGGTCGGAGTTCGGCCTTTGTAGGAGTTCGGGAGGAGTCTGCCTGCGGCTGTAGTCGTTGACGTCAGGGATGAGGCTCGGCTCCCTTAAAGCTCGACTCCTCCAGCAATTGGTATCGAGAGCGGAGCCCTGGCGGAGCTGCAACTGCTGTCGATGGTGGAGCCCGGCTCCCGTAGGAGTCCGGGCGGAGCCGTTCTGCTGTTGATGGAGGAGCCTGGCTCCCGCAGGATTCCGGGCGGAGCCGTTCTACTGTTGATGGAGGAGCCCGGCTCCCGTTGGAGTCCGGGCGGGGCCGTTCTGCTGTTGATGGAGGAGCCCGGCTCCCGTAGGAGTCCGGGCGGAGCCGTTCTGCTGTTGATGGAGGAGCCCGGCTCCCGTAGGAGTCCGGGCGGAGCCGTTCTGCTGTTGATGGAGGAGCCCAGCTCCCGTAGGAGTCCGGGCAGAGCCGTTCTGCTGTTGATGGAGGAGCCCGGCTCCCGTAGGAGTCCGGGCGGAGCCGTTCTGCTGTTGATGGAGGAGCTCGGCTCTCGTAGGAGTCTGGGCGGAGCCGTTCTGCTGTTGAATTCGGCTGCGGGTATTTTATACCCAACACCAGTCCCCCTACTTTCGAGTTTGAATTTCAAGCGAAGGAAGTACGCAGAGAGAGATGCGCGCAGCCAGAATCGCCCCTTCGAACCTTGCGCACTGCCGCCCCCATTTAATGTGCGCACGTCAGAATCCATTTTTCGATGAAGGTGACTTGAAAAGTCTTTTCGGAGCTCCCATCGAAATGCGATCCTAAGCGTCGCTCTACAGAGATTCGCGAGCGGTCAACCCTTGATGACGGTGAAGGGGATAAGCGCGCCACGCGGCACACATCAATTGGCCCAAGAATACCCGCCGCCATAACTGCGCCAGGATCCATCGGCTATTTAAACCCCTCGGCCCCTTCGTAACTTCATTCTGGCGTTGTTCTTTCATCTGAGAGTCCCGCTCCTCCTGCCCCAGTCCCTGTCTCCTTCCCTTATACCATGTTATCTACTCGGGAGGCTGTCCTCGAGGGAATTCTTAGGGTTTGGAGGAAGGAGAGAAGGAGAATGGCGGCCGGTGAGAATCTCCGTCGCTCTAGAGGGAGCCCAAGGAAGAATTCCTTCAACAACAGGGGTTTAATAACGGGGGCCGTCGGGGAAGCTATTCTGTCCGTGAATCTCGGGGCAGCAAGGCGGGGTGATACCGATCAAGAGGGCAGAATAGGCGTCACAAGCCATGACGGGATCCTTGACGCCGTCGGGGCCGAGAGACCAGAGGCGGTCGGCGTTGACGGTGGGGCAGTAGAACTTGTTGCGGGGATGGTGGAAGTAACGCATGCCGACCTTGCCGGAGCGTCTCGGGCGGCGGTCGTCGTTGCCTCCTCCGCCTCCGGGGATCAACTCCACCCCTTTCCCGCTAAAGTTGGGACCTTGGAAACAGTAATGAGGCGAGATGGGCGAGAGCTGTTACACGTGCTGGAGAATGCGACTGAGAAGGATAGAGACGGAGTTCGTAGCTCGGAGCGGTCTCCAGTTCGTCCTGCCCGAACCGTGCCCGTGACACTTGCGATGACGTGTATCTTCTTTTTTCCTGACCCACCGGGTCCTGTAATGTGTACTTCTGTTAAATAAAAAGGTGATTTCAGTACCTCGTTTGCATCTGGTGTTGAATAGTTGTCCGCCGAACTCCTTCATTTTCCTTTCCTTCTCTTTGTCTGTGTTACGTCGTTCCAGAATTGTCGGCGACCCTTTCAGCTCATGCGGGGTCGTCATTCGCCGAGCTTCTTTTCAGCTTTTATGTCGTTCGGAGATATCCACTTGTCAGGTTTGCTTGGTTGAAGTCGAAGCTAAGTTCGGCTCCCTTGATAGTCCGAACGGAGAAGCTCTCCGGAGGTTGGAGTAGCTCGGTTCTTGTAAAAGTCGGGGCAAAGTTTTTCTGTAATCAAAGTCACAAATAAAGCCGAAATAAAGCCCGGCTTCCGTAGAAGTCCGGGTGGAGTCGTCCTGTAGCTGTCGTTGTCGGTGGAGCCCGGCTCCCGTAGGAGTCCGGGCGAAGCCTTTGTTGCTGCCGATGGTGGGGCCCGGCTCCCGTTGGAGTCCGGGCGAAGCCTTCTTAGCGGTGGAACCCGGCTCCCGTAGGAGTCCGGGCGAAGGTTTCTTGGCGGTGGAACCCGGCTCCCGTAGGAGTCCGGGTGAAGTCTTCTTTGCATAGGGACCCGGCTCCCGTAGGAGTCCGGGCGAAGACTTTTTTGCGGCGGAATCCGGCTCCCGTAGGAGTCCGGGCGAAGGTTTCTTGGCGACGGAACCCGGCTCCCGTAGGAGTCCGGGTGAAGTCTTCTTTGCATAGGGACCCGGCTCCCGTAGGAGTCCGGGCGAAGTCTTTTTTGCGGCGGAATCCGGCTCCCGTAGGAGTCCGGGCGAAGGTTTCTTGGTGGCGGAACCCGGCTCCCGTAGGAGTCCGGGTGAAGTCTTCTTTGCATAGGGACCCGGCTCCCGTAGGAGTCCGGGCGAAGTCTTTTTTTTTTTTTTTTTTTTTTTTGGCGGAATCCGGCTCCCGTAGGAGTCCGGGCGAAGTCTTCTTGGCGTAGGGACCCGGCTCCCGTAGGAGTCCGGGTCTCCCACTTTGCTCATGTCAGGACGAGGTTCTCCTTCTGTTCCTGACAGGGCTGCGGGGGCACATATGGGCGTTGCAAGGCCTCTCCCCCCATCCGGTCTAAAAAAACCGGGCCTTCGACTTTGCTCAAGTTAGGGCGAGGTTCTCCTCCTGTCCCTAACAGGGCTGTGGGGGCACATATGGGCGTTGCAAGGCCTCTCCCCCCATCCGGTCTAAAAGAACCGGGCCTTCAACTTTGCTCAAGTTAGGGCGAGGTTCTCTTCCCGTCCCTAACAGGGTTGTGGGGGCACATATGGGCGTTGCAAGGCCTCTCCCCCCATCCGGTCTAAAAGAATCGGGCCTTCGACTTTGCTCAAGTTAGGGCAAAGTTCTCCTCCTGTCCCTAACAGGGCTGTGGGGGCACATATGGGCGTTGCAAGGCCTCTCCCCCTATCCGGTCTAAAAGAACCGGGCCTTCGACTTTGCTCAAGTTAGGGCGAGGTTCTCCTCCCGTCCCTAACAGGGCTGTGGGGGCACATATGGGCGTTGCAAGGCCTCTCCCCCCATCCGGTCTAAAAGAGCCGGGCCTTCGACTTTGCTCAAGTTAGGGCGAGGTTCTCCTCCTGTCCCTAACAGGGCTGTGGGGGCACATATGGGCGTTGCAAGGCCTCTCCCCCCATCCGGTCTAAAAGAACCGGGCCTTCGACTTTGCTCAAGTTAGGGCGAGGTTCTCCTCCAGTCCCTAACAGGGCTGTGGGGGCACATATGGGCGTTGCAAGGCCTCTCCCCCCATCCGGTCTAAAAGAACCGGGCCTTCGACTTTTATAAGGTTGCCCTCATAAAGGATGTACCGGGAGGCTTGATTTCGGAGTTTCCGGGCTTCTTTCGCATCCTGGGGGAGAATCCCATCTCTAAGATAAGTTATTAGCGGGTCGACCCAGCTGGGCTCGTGGTCGATCTCCATTACGAGTCGCGGTTCTTCCGTACTCGGTTGTTTTAAAACTTCAAAGAGGACGCCCTTTGGCAATTCGGCCGGAACCGATGTCGCCAGTTTGGAGAGAAGATCGGCTCTAATGTTCTCCGACCTCGGAATTTGTCTGATGTCGAAATTGCCAAAGGCAGGGATGAACTCCTTCACCTTTTCGAGATATTTGGCCATACTGTCCTCCCGTGCTTCAAAGCTCCCGCTGACCTGCCCCACCACAAGTTGGGAGTCGCTGTGCACCCGGAGTTGACCTATTCCAAGCTCCTTAGCGATCCTCAATCCTGCGATCAGAGCTTCATACTCCGCTCCATTGTTCGTTGCGGGGAATTCGAAATGCAGAGCGTACTCCGCAACGACTCCCTCCGGGCTGGTCAAGATCAGGCCTGCACCCGCGCCTGCCATGTTGGACGATCCATCCACATGGAGGGTCCAACAGTTATCGGACGAACTGGCTTCTTCATCGGGGGAGTTCGGTTGAGTCCTCAGGTCATCAATTTTGTTTTGCTCAGGTTCAGCCTCCTCGGGGATGGTGCATTCTACTATGAAATCCGCCAACACTTGGGCTTTTATCGCCGGTCTAGGCTTGTAGTTGATGTCGAATTCTGTAAGCTCGATGGCCCATTTCGCCATTCTTCTGGAGATATCAGCTCGGTGTAAAACCGCCTTGATTGGTTGGTCGGTGAGTAACGTCACCGTGTGCCCTTGAAAGTAAGGTCGGAGTCTCCGAGCTGCAATCAACAAGGCATAGGTCAGTTTTTCTAATTTAGTATACCTGGTCTCGGCGTCCCTCAACACGCGACTAATGTAGTAGACCGGTCGCTGGACTTTCATTTCCTCCTTAACAAGGATGGCTGCAAGGGCTGTGGGAGAGACTGCCAGGTACAAAAATAATTCCTCTTTGGGCTCGGGCTTTGCCAGTAGTGGGGGTGAGCCAAGATAGCTTTTCAATTCTTCGAATGCCTGTTGGCATTCAGGGGTCCAACAGAAGTTTTTCGGCTGCTTGAGAGTTTGAAAGAAGGGCAGACATCGCTCGACCGACCTTGCGACAAAGCGATCGAGAGCCGCAATTCTTCCTGTGAGGCACTGAACCTCTTTGATCGACCTTGGGGCAATCATATTTTGAATGGCGCGGATTTTCTTTGGATTGGCCTCGATCCCGCGCCCTGATACCATGAAGCCCAGGAACTTTCCCGAGGTTACCCCAAAGGCGCATTTGGTCGGGTTCAGCTTCATTCTATACTTTCGAAGAGCGCCAAAGGTTTCTTCGAGGTCGGCGACATGATTCCCGGAAGACCTGCTTTTCACGAGCATATCGTCCACATAAACTTCCATATTTCGGCCGATCTGCTCCTTGAAGATTTTGTTCACCAGTCGTTGATAGGTCGTGCCAGCATTTTTGAGGCCGAACGGCATAACCCTGTAGCAGTAAAGGCCGCGATTAGTGATAAAAGCAGTCTTTTGTTCATCTTCCGATGCCATCCTAATCTGGTTATAGCCGAAGAATGCGTCCATGAAAGTGAGAAGCTCGTGGCCCGAGGTAGCGTCCACCAGTTGGTCGATCCTGGGAAGGGGGTAGCTGTCCTTTGGGCAAGCTTTATTCAGCTTTTTGAAGTCGATACACATCCTTCACTTGTCGTTTGCCTTCTTGACCAAGACAACATTGGAGATCCACTCTGGATAATTGACCTCCTTGATGAATCCGGCCTTGAGAAGTTTATCCACTTCCTCGGCTATCGCCTTCTGCCTCTCTGGGGCATGACTCTGAATTTTTTCTTTTGTTGGCCGATGTTTAGGGTCGACCGCCAGATGATGTTCCATGACTTCTGTCTCAATCCCCGGCATATCCGCCAGGACCCATGCGAAAACGTCCGCATTCCTTCGGAGAAAGTTCACGAGATGCGCCCGCACCTCCTCCTCCAGGTTGGAGCCAATCAACACCACATGCTCCGCATTCTCATCATTCAAAGGATTTGGTATTAGGTCCTCAATCGGGCCGCCCCTCTCTTCAGTGAGGTCGCCGTGCGCATCCAACCCGTCGACTGGACAGAGGTCCGCTTGATCGCTTCTTTGCAGGGCAATATTGTAGCAGTGCCTGGCCAGCGCCTGGTCTCCCCGAACTTCTCCAATCCCTTTGTCAGTGGGGAACTTCAACTTCAAATGATAGGTTGAAACAACAGCTCTGAGGGCATTGAGGCCGGGTCGGCCAAGAATTGCATTGTAGGCAGAAGGTGCCTTTACCACCAGGAAATTCACCAGGGCTCTGGACTGCTTTGGATGCTGACCCGCGATCACAGCTAGAGCAATCGTTCCTTCCGTTGGAACGGCATCACCAGTAAACCCTATCAAGGGGGAGCACATCGGCCTTAGATGACCGCCAAGAGCGGCCATTCTCGAAAAGGCACTGTAGAATAAGATGTCGGCCGAACTTCCGTTGTCGACGAGAATGCGACGGACGTCATAATCTGCTATATTCAAGGAAACTACGACCGCGTCGTTATGAGGGAATTGGACTCCCTGGGCATCCTCTTCAGTGAAGGCTATGGGTTCTTCAACTTTTTGCCGCTTGAGGGGTGCAGCTGATGTGCTGGTTGCCTCCGACCGGGATTCTCCCGAGATGACGTTGATGAAATCCGGCGAAGGCTGGTCATCCGGCCACCCTTTATCATCAATCATAGCCAGAGGTAGTTCTGCGGAAACCTCACGGGAGGGCATCGGATGGGAAAAAGAGGATTGGGTGCTGGAAAAGATGGCCGGAAGCGGATCCGTTGAGCGCTCCTTCAAGAACAAGGGTGCTGCGAAGACACAGGCCCTTCCTCTAGCGCCAATCCTGTTGGTGCAAAAATCTGCCTGCGCCGGAGAAGCTGGAGTTGAGGAAGCCGCGGTCACCGCCGGGACCTGCAAGGGAAGTCTAAACCGGAGGTGGGGTTGCTCCGGCAAGACCCTCCGATGCTCAAGTCAGTTCTCTGCCTCAACAAGAATGGAGTGCTCGAACGGAGAGTTTAGCAGAGTTTTGAGATAAGGCAAAAGGGCTTAGAGAATAACGTATCTGAGTCCCCCCCTTTTATAGGCGGGGGAAGCAACGGACTGATGGCGACGTCTGTAACCGCCTGGTAGTGGGCCGCCCATGGTCAGGGGAATTGATTGCGAAAGATAATGGAGCAGACACGTGGCCATCATCATATCCCGCCACATAGGGCCTGCTGTAGGTAGTGGGGCGGCGTCCGTTACTGCCAGTTGTCAGCGAGTAGTGGGATCGTGCAGCACCTGCCGCAGGGAGCAGCATCATAGCTGTTGACACAGCCTGTCAGAGGATCGTGCCGCACCTGTCGCAGGGGGAGGTGGAGCCGCGTGGAATCTGCTACAGGAAGTGGAACAGGATCATGGCAGTTATTGTTATCTGTCAGGGGACACAGATCTGTTGATCAAGGCTCAGCAGTGGTCGGAGTTCGGCCTTTGTAGGAGTCCGGGAGGAGTCTGCCTGTGGCTGTAGTCGTTGACGTCAGGGATGAGGCTCGGCTCCCTTAAGGCTCGGCTCCTCCAGCAATTGGTATCGAGAGCGGAGCCCGGGAGGAGCTGCAACTGCTGTCGATGGTGGAGCCCAGCTCCCGTAGGAGTCCGGGCGGAGCCGTTCTGCTGTTGATGGAGGAGCCCGGCTCCCGCAGGAGTCCGGGCGGAGCCGTTCTGCTGTTGATGGAGGAGCCCGGCTCCCGTTGGAGTCCGGGCGGGGCCGTTCTGCTGTTGATGGAGGAGCTCGGCTCCCGTAGGAGTCCGGGCGGAGCCGTTCTGCTGTTGATGGAGGAGCCCGACTCCCGTAGGAGTCCGGGCGGAGCCGTTCTGCTGTTGATGGAGGAGCCCGGCTCCCGTAGGAGTCCGGGCGGAGCCATTCTGCTGTTGATGGAGGAGCCCGGCTCCCGTAGGAGTCCGGGCGGAGCCGTTCTGCTGTTGATGGAGGAGCCCGGCTCCCGTAGGAGTCCGGGCGGAGCCGTTCTGCTGTTGATGGAGGAGCCCGGCTCTCGTAGGAGTCCGGGCGGAGCCGTTCTGCTGTTGAATTCGGCTGCGGGTATTTTATACCCAACAGGCATGAATTTACATAACTAACTCATAAACAACTCCTGACCATAGGATCATCACGAGGATAGTGATCAATCTACAAGGTTGGTGTACGATCACTTTCTTAGGATAGATGTGTCTTGAGTCTACGGTGTGGAGACACCGGAGCGAGAGTACATGTATTTATTGAGATCGAGAGTACTCAGCCTGACCATATCGAGCAGTCATAAGAAAGTTTACTTTCTCGTCGATGACTAGCTCGATGCTGCAGTTGTGTGTCTAGTTCTTTGACCTGAGGTGCATCGATAGTTCACCTTGAGTGTGTTATAGTTTGACTACATCATAACTCGATCTCCTAGCCATTCGAAATCTTGAGGTGTATGTTGGCTGTAGCATGTTCATTATAGGAACTAGGTCGCACCTAGATGGGATCTATCAACCTCGGTAGATGAGAGGAGTAGTCCTATTATAATTGAAAGATCGAGTCCTTAAGCCCATGGCCATGGTAGAGTGAAATAATGGAAAAAGAGTTTTCCATTGGGATTTCACATCAGACTCGGATCGATCGATTAATTTATATGACTGATGTTGGGTTTGACGAGTTCACCATAACCCTAATTCAGTTGGGACTCATGATAGAGGAACTCAATCACACAGGTAGCTGCACCGAGAGGTTCATCTTTAGTTCTGATGGGTTGCCACCACATACTACTAAGTGTCACTGATAGATTTTGGGAGCAATTAGAATGATATTGATGATCGATCATTCTAATTGTCTGAATCAGAAGAGTTCTGGTCCATCGAAAGGAGTTTCGATGATGTCGATGATGAGATCATGACATGTCTCATTACCATATAGAATTGAACCTAACTAGGTCACACAAATAAGGGTTAGGGTCTGGATGTCATCAATTGGGCTAGCCCAATTGATTTGGATAAGATCCAATTAGGTTCAAGGAAATCATGCTAGCACACGATTGAGCCTAACTTTCTTCTCGTGTAATCTTTTCTGTCTCTACTGAGCCAAATATAATTTGACTCATTCAGAGAACCTTAGGAAGGTTTCTCTCAGTCTAAATGAAGTTTGTCCAGCTTAGAAAAGGCTTGTCTTAAATCATGAGATAAATTTAAGATAACACCTGCTAATTTCTAGCACCTGCCAATTTCATTTTAGGACATCTGTCAAAAGTTAACATATGGATCTTAAACTGAAGAGGGCTCATTGAAGAATTTTTATGGAGTGTCCACATGCTAAAACTCAATTGAATTGGGTGCCATAATCAGATTATGGCATGAGCCCAATTGGATTAAAGTGGGCGCCCCAAATGGATAAGAACCAAAGAGTCCTGATAAACATGGACTCTTTGGCGCCACCTTGTTTGAGCTTATCCAATGTTGGCGGAAACTTAGGAGAGCGGGTGAGGTTATTATCTGATGTGATCAAATGACATCACTCCACCAATCAAATTTTTTTCAGAATTTATTGGAATTTTTTGATTGGTTGAATGATGTGGCACTGTGCAGCATACAGGGTCTATATAAACCCTGCTGCGCCTAGGGTTTCATGGAAGAAATTATTTTATGCACAAAACCCAATATCTGCCACCTCCTACCCTCTTCTCTATATCCTCCCTGCTCTCCTTCCTCCCCTCTTCATGTCCAAAGAGTTGGACATCCATCTGGCAAAGATCCAAGGCGTGGTGACGCCTGGAACAGAAGGCTGCAGGACTTCTTCGACAGGCTGCTGCTCCAACTTTAGGAAGACTTTTGAAGATCTTCCTAATCAGATTTAGATCTAATTTTTGGAGCATAGATTCATGAGGAGAAGATATTTTAGATCCTACTTAAGTGGATACTGGTAGAAGCCAGGTGTTTGTGTGGCTACATCAGAACCTCAGGCTGTGCAGAGATCATCTACAGGGTAATCAGATTACCCTTGAGGTATTTCTTCTTTCATCATAGTTTTATATTTAATTTTAGATTTGAAATATCAGATAATAAAATTATATCTAGAGAATTAAATCTGAAATACATGTAGGATAAAAAATTTTTAAATTTATTCCGCACCAGATTTGGTGAAATCTGGAAGATCCTCCGAGGAAAAATAAATTTTCTCCTTCAATTGGTATCAGAGCTAGGTTGTTGGCTCTATTTCAGATCTAATTTAGATTTGATTTTAATTTTTATTTATTTGATATTAAAGATTTTAGATGTCACATTAGATATGATAGGATCTAAAATCAAAATATTTAAAATTAAATCAAAGAAGATCTAACATGCATAAGATGCATGACTAGACTAGGATTAGTTGAATCCATGAATAGTCTTAAGTTTTATGTTTTAATGAGATTAAAATATGAATTAAATCTAATTTATTCTCTATTTTTTTGATATCATAATTATTATAATTAGATCAAAAAATAAAAAATAAAATTTTAATTATTTCATAAAATTGATCTGTTGCATGCCTAGACTAGTTGTAGAATTGTTCTAGTAACTTGTCTAGAATAGTTTTTATTTTGAATAGTTCAATTTAAATTCTATTTTTTAGATATTATATATGATGTATCAGATCTGAAAGCATGTTAATTAGATTGATTTTTGATACATGAGATGTATGTAAAGCATGTATTAGTTAGATCTTAAATTGTATATGAGATATGTAAATTTAGATCTAACTAGTTTTATAGTTAAATTTATATTTTTGATTAAGGTGTTCCTCATGGCCGTCTGGTCATAAGAACAAAGTAGGATTTTAAGATCCTCTCTTTCCATTCAATGGGGTGTTCATATGACGTGTAGGGGTGCCACGCGTTCATCCTTAATCAGAAATCAAAACTTACTTTTCTGCAAAACTCTAGTGTTGTGATCCAGGTGGTGTGCCCAAGGCCCAGGGGGACCAAGGCTAAGGCCAAGGTCCATCATTCATGAGGGCTTCATGGAGGTTCTAGGGCAAGTTGGGCCCTAGGTTGAAAGGCTGTGGGCCTTTTGGGTTCTTGAGGTCTAGGTTATGTAGGCCTCAAGGGACCAACTCTTTATGGGCCAGGTCTGGGCCCAGGATAGGTGAGATTAGGTTGAGTCATGAGTGTACATGGGCTTGGGTTAACCTAATCTCCCATAGAGTTGGTCAAGGGAGTTTTGGGTTTGGGTCACTTGACCCTGTGTTTATATATATATGTACTGTATAGGTTTGATTAAGCCAAGGAATACAAAACTCTTTCTCCCAAATCTCTCTCTCTCTTTTCCCTCTCTCTCCAGCTATTCTCCATGCCCTAGGAGCAAGAAACCCTAGGGTTTCTTGCCGCCAGGTCCCAAAAAGGTAGGAAACAAGGGGAGGCGCTAGCCCCTCCCCCTTTGTGCCACCAACTATTTCCTCTCTCCCTCTCTTGCAGCCCCCCAAACATTAGGTCCAGGACCTAGAATCTCTTGAGAAGAGGTTGGTACAAGTTCTTCTCAGATCTGAAGTTGATCTGAGGTCGTTTGAGGTGCGGGTGAGATCTCCATCAACAGATCTACAGGAAAGGCTGCAGCAGGATAGATCTACAAGGTCTGGTTCTATCTACCTTCTTCTCTATCTAGAGTGCCCTGATTCAAGATCTATAAATTAGAAGACCTTGATCCAGGTCTTATCTGATTGGGTACCAGATCTTGAATTTTTTAGAGGTGATCTTAGAGGCATTCATCATCTGGAACGAAAGGCTGACAAAGAAGACAGCAACAAGGCTGATTTCATCAAGGGCCTTCGATCGAGTCCAGAAGTCTCCAGATTTGTTCGTTGCTGGTTCTGCTGCACCCAAGGTCCGTGGGAGGAGCCGAGATCGTGCTCCAACACCTAGATCCTGAAACTTTAGGATTTATTTTATATACTTTGTTTATGAACCCAAACTTAATTAATGAATTAAGTTTATGAAATTAAGTTAGGTCTAAAATTAAAAATTTCAGATCTAAGACATTTTCATAAAATTGGGTTCGAGCTTGGGTAGCTCAAGTAGGTCTAGCAGTTGATCAAACTGAATCAAGAGTTGGTTAGGTGGGATCATGAAAGCTAATAATTGACCAGCCTAATAGGATTAAGTCTGGGTCAAGGTCGAATCATATTTAGATGTGACTCAATCAAGTTAAGACCTAATTTAGCTCAGAGGTTAGAGTCTGGATTGTAGGCTAACCCAATTAGTTCTGGTTCGATAATTTGGTGTCTAAGGTAAGTTGGGCAGATGCGACCAACTGATTTTTAATTGGGAGCTACTTGACTTGAATGTATTTTTGTCAAGTTAATGGCATATCTCTCCCACCGGTCTCACTTACCTGGCCACATGTGTTGACTCAGTTCTGATTAGAGGTGGCTAACAATTCGAGCTAACCCATGCCACTAAGTTAGTCATAATTGTTATGACTATGTCAAGTCAAGTTTAATGAGACCTAAATCAAATCTCCCTAAGAAAATATTAAGTCTAGGTCTTCCACCATTGTGGATGTGCGGGCCCTTCTCGGGATTGATTGTACTCGGCTGGTTACCATGGCTCAGTTGCATCAGGAAGATGCAACCATGTCCATTAGGCATTGGATGCTACGAATTAGAGGATGGGTTGGGCTCAATATTTCGGATACGATGAGGGACCCAATCAGGAATCTAGTTCATGCAAATGGTGGGTCTGACTTAACTAAGGATTGGAGCAATATCCCGGGCACGATGAGCTTCATGAATTAGAGACCAAGTTTTGGGTGCATCATGATTAGAGAATCATTGGACAAGAGTTGTCCACTCATCGGTTGATCCATCACCAATAACTGTTAGGTGAGATGGTGAGCCAGTCGGTGAGACCGCACCACCCATTAAAAATCACTGATCACAGAGATTTTCACATCTCTACCGAGGAAGTGTAGGGATCTGAGAAAATAGTGGGAGCTTAATTTATTTAAAAATAAAACTCAATAAATTATTTAAGTCTGATTATAAAATCTAACTAGAAACTTTTGACTCTCTATAGGAAACATGTCTACCTCAAACCCCCTGACCAAAATACTAGACATCCACAGATTCACTGGATCCAATTTTAAGGACTGATTGAGGAACTACAGAATTATTCTGGTTTTCAAAAAATTGACTCATGTCTTGGACCAGGACCCACCTGCCATGCCAGTACATCTGACTGCTGAATAGAGAGCATCTCTGGAAAGGTGGACGGATGATGATAACAAAGCAAGGTACTACATGTTGGGTGCAATGTCTGATGACTTGCAGTACCAACATGAGAACATTTTGACTACCCATCAAATGTTGGCTCACCTACAAGAGTTGTTTGGTGAACAGAGTCGTGTGGCCAAGTATCAAGTCTGTCAAAGACTTTTTAAGGCCAAGATGTGTGATGGGCAGTCAGTCCAAGATCATTGTTTGACAATGATCAAGGATCTTGAGGAACTTGAGAAGCTTGGTATCATCTTAGACAAGAATTTTCAGATTGATGTGATCCTTCAGTCATTGTCTGATGCATATGGTCAGTTCATCATGAACTTCCATATGCATAAGATGTAGTGTACCTTGGCCGAGTTAATGAACATGCTGGTTACGGCTGAGCTTTCTATGAAAGGTTCAAAAGGCTCAATTCTTATTGTGGAGTGGACTTCTTCCAAGAGAAAGTCTTTTGGAAAGAAAAAGAAGTCTGCGAAGATGTAGAAGGTGGATGGGAAAAGGAGGAAGCAGAACTGTCCTCAGTACCTGGCCACCCTAAAGAATAAGAAGGACGGTCCTTCTGGAGGTATGCTCATTTTAGAATCTAACCTTATGATTTCTTCTACATCCAGTTGGGTGTTTGACTCTGGTTCTAGTGCTCATTTGTGCACTTCTATGCAAGATCTTGAGGAGAACAGGAGGCTGAGGGATGGGGAGATGATCCTACACATCGAGAATGGAGCAAGAGTTGCTGCTGTGGCCGTGAAAACCTATCCTCTGCGATTACTGTTAGGATTAGATTTATTTCTTAGAGATTGTTATTATGTGCCTGCAGCAAGCAGAAATTTGATTTCTGTTTCATATTTAGCACAAGAAGGCTATGTGCTTAGCTTTCATAAGGACCATTGTAATATTTTTTATGAAAATAATAAAGTCGCAGATGGTTTTCTTATTAACGGTCTCTATCAGCTACATATTGATGTATCTGTATTTAATATCAAGCAAAATGTGAATGTCATAATAATTAAAAGGCCTAGAGATAGTCTACATGATAGGTAACTGTGGCACCTAAGGCTAGGTCATATAGCGGAAGACAGGGTTAACAAATTGGAGAAATCTGGGCTATTGAGTCCGTTGACTTTCGAGTCATATCCAGTTTGTGAATCATACCTTCAAGACAAAATGACCTAGCTTCCTTTTGTGGGACATGGGGAAAGGGCCACAGACCTACTTGCCCTAGTACATACGGATGTGTGCGGCCCATTTGATGCACCGGCTAGAGACAACTACATCTACTTCATTACCTTTACCGATGATATGTCTAGGTATGGGTATGTGTTTCTAATGAAACACAAGTCTGAAGCTTTTGAAAGGTTCAAAGAATTCATACATGAGGTAGAAAAACAAACAAAAAAGCCCATTAAGGTTCTTCGATCAGATTGAGGAGGTGAATACCTTAGTCGGGAGTTTCTAGACTATCTTAGGGACAATGGCATAGTCTCTCAATGGACTCCACCTGAAATGCCTCAACTCAATGGGGTTTCAGAATAGAGAAACTGGACCCTATTAGATATGGTCCATTCCATAATGAGCTTCACGAACTTCCCTAAATTTCTTTGGGGATATTGTCTCATGACAGCAATTTATGTATTGAATAGGGTTCCCTCTAAAATCATTCCTATCACACCATATGAGATATGACATAGTAAGAATCCAAGTCTAAATGGGGTTGTCCGGCTCATGTCAAGAGACAACAGACGAACAAGTTAGAGTTCAGGTCTTTTAGAGCTCGGTTCATAGGATATCCTAAAAAGTCATTAGGATACTATTTTTATATTTTGAAAGACCACAATGTGATTGTGAGTCGAAATACTATTTTTCTTGAAAAATAGTTTATTCAAGATGGTGGCATCGGAAGAATAATTAAGCTCAAGGAGAATGTCTCCTAAGAGCAATGAGCTCAAGAAGCTGAGGAACCCAATCAATTAGAACCAGTCCCAACACAACCTCTTCCACCTCATAGATCGACTAGGATTTTTCATCCTCCTAAAAGGTACTTAGATACCATACAAGAGGAAGTAGAGAAAATGTTCCTCATGGAAAATGGGGCTCATGGTGATGACCCCAAGACCTATGACGAGGCGATATCAGATATCGACTCCGAGAAATGGTTAGAGGCAATAAGATCAGAAATTGACTCGATGCACTCAAACCAAGTTTGGACCTTGGTAGATCCACCTGAAGGTATTGTACCTATTGGGTGTAAATGGATCTTCAAGAGAAAGATAGGTGCAGATGGAAATGTAGAGACATTCAAGGCTAGGCTCGTAGCGAAAGGTTATAGTCAGTGCGAAAACATTGACTATCAGGATACCTTTTCGCCCGTAGCCATGCTAAAATCCATCCGCACATTACTTGCTATTGCAGCCTATTTCGAATATGAAATATGGCAGATGGATGTGAAAACAGCATTCTTAAATGGACATCTTGAGGAAGATATCTATATGGAACAGCCGCTTGGTTTCGCATCCAGTGATGATGATCACAAGGTCTGCAAGCTGCAAAGGTCCATTTATGGACTTAAGCAAGCATCTCAGAGTTGGAATACTTGTTTCAATGATGTGATCAAAATGTTTGGTTTCATCAAGAACGAGGAGGAACCATGTGTGTTCAAAAAGGTCAGTGGGAGCGCAGTTGTCCTCCTCGTATTGTACGTAGATGACATCCTCCTAATTGGGAATGACATTCTCATGTTAACCTCAGTCAAAGTATGGTTGTCTAAGAAGTTCTCTATGAAAGATCTAGGAGAGGCATCCTTTATACTGGGTATTAAGGTCTATAGAGATACACCAAATAGGATGCTGGGACTTTCACAGAAGATGTACATAGAGGAGGTGCTAAAAAGGTTTAGCATGGAAAACTCCAAAAGAGGTTTATTACCTTTTAAACATGGCATTCATCTCTCCAAGAAGATGTGCCCTAGCACACCTGAGGAGATTGAACGCATGAGCAAGATCCCTTATGCTTCGGTAATAGGGAGCCTCATGTATGCCATGCTATGTACACAACCTGATATAGCTCATGCTGTGAGTGTCACAAGCAGATATCAGTCAAATCCGGATGAAGAGCACTAGACTTCTGTGAAATGTATCCTTAAGTACTTGAGAAGGACTAAGGATATGTTTCTAGTCTTTGGGAATGGAGAACTCTAGATTCAGGGATATACAGACTCAGACTTTATATCTGATATAGATGATCGAAAGTCGACATTTGGAAGTCTGTTCATTTGCAATGGTGGTGCAGTCAGCTGGAAGAGTTCCAAGCAGACGGTGATTGCTAATTCCACCATGGAGGCAGAGTACATTGCTACATCAGAAGCTATGAAGGAGGCATTTTGGTACAAGAAGTTTGCCGTAGAGCTTGGAGTGATGTCATCAGATGCCATACCTCTTTACTGCGACAATAATGGCGCCATAGCCTTAGCTAAGGAGCCAAGGTCTCACCAGAAGTCCAAACACATCGAGCGGCGATTTTATTTGATCCGTGATTACCTCGAAAAGGGTTATGTCGAGGTCAAGAGAGTCGACTCCACAGATAATGTGGTAGACCTGCTGACTAAGCCATTGGGCCAACAGAAGATCGAAGCCCACCTTGAAATGATGGGACTTAGATATGTAGCCAATTGGTATAAGGTCAAGTGGGAGTTTGTTAGATGTGTGCCCTAGATGCCAGATTGGCTGACATATTCCTGTACAAATCTAAGGACAAATTTATAATTTTGACTATAAATCAATAAATAGGTTATTCTTCTATCACATTGTGTACATTGTGTCTGTGATACTTCCTTTGAGTTAGTAGGAATGTAAATTCATATTTTCAAGAGTTGAAAATTAAAGGCATGAATTTACATAACTAACTCATAAATAGCTCCTGACCATAGGATCATCATGAGGATGGTGATCGATCCGGAAGGTTGGTATACGATCACTTCCTTAGGGTAGATGTATCTTGAGTTTACGATGTGGAGACACCAGAGCGAGAGTATAGGTATTCATTGAGAATGAGAGTACTGAGCGTGATCATATCGAGCAGTCATAAGGAAGTCTACATTCTCATCGATGACTAGCTCGATGCTACAGTTGTGTGTCTAGTTCTTTGACCTGAGGTGCATCAACAGTTCACCTTGAGTGTGTTATAGTTTGACTACACCATAACTCGGTCTCCTAGCCATTCAGAATCCTAAGGTGTATGTTGGCTGTAGCATGTTCATTGTAGGAACTAGGTCGCACCAAGATGGGATCTATCAACCTTGGTAGATGAGAGGAGTAGTCCTATGATAATCGAAAGATAGAGTCCTTAAGCCCATGGCCATGGCAGAGTGAAATAATAGAAAAAAAGTTTTTCATTGGGGTTTCACATCGGACTCGGATCGATCGATTGATTCATATGACTGATGTTGGGTTTGACGAGTTCACCTTAACCCTAATTCAGTTAGGACTCATGATAGAGGAACTCAATCACATAGGTAGCTGCATCTAGAGGTTCATCTTCAGTTCAGATGGATTGCCACCACATACTGCTAGGTGTCACTGATGGATTTTGAGAGCAATTAGAATGATATTGATGATCGATCATTCTAATTGTCTGAATCAGAAGAGTTCTGATCCATCGAAAGAAGTTTCGATGATGTCGATGATGAGATCACGACATGTCTCATTACTATACAGAATTGAATCTAACTAGGTCACACAAACAAGGGTTAGGGTCTGGATGTCATCAATTGGGCTAGCCCAATTGATTTAGATAAGATCCAGTTAGGTTCAAAGAAATCATGCTAGCACACGATTGAGCCTAACTTTCTCCTCATGTAATCTTTTCTGTCTCTACTAAGCCAAATGTGATTTGACTCATCCAGAGAATCTTGGAAAGATTTTTCTCAGTCTAAATAAAGTTTGTCCAGCTCAGAAAAGGCTTGTCTTAAATCATGAGATGAATTTAAGACAACACCTGCTAATTTCTAGCACCTGCCAATTTCATTTTAGGACATCTGTCAAAAGTTGATATATGGGTCTTAAACTGAAGAGGTCTCATTGAAGGATTTTTATGGAGTGTCCACATACCAAAATCTAATTGAATTGGATGCCATAATCAGATTATGGCATGAGCCCAATTGGATTAAAGTGGACGTCCCAAATGGATAAGAACCAAAGAGTCCTGATAAACATGGACTCTTTGGCGCCACCTTGTTTGAGCTTATCCAATGTTGGTGCCAATGTAGGAGAGAGGGTGGGGTTCTTATCTGATGTGATCAAATGATATCACTCCACCAATCAAAATTTTTTCAAAATTTATTGAAATTTTTGGATTGGTTGAATGATGTGGCACTGTGCAGCATACAGGGTCTATATAAACCCTGCTGCACCTAGGGTTTCATGGAAGAAATTATTTTATGCATATAATCCAATAGCTGCCACCCCCTACCCTCTTCTCCACATCCTCCCTGCTCTCCTTCCTTCCCTCTTTATGTCCAAAGAGTTGGACGTCCATCTGGCAAAGATCCAAGGCATGGTGACGCCTAGAACAGAAGGCTGCAGGACTTCTTCGACAGGCTGCTGCTCCAACTTCAGGAAGACTTTTGAAGATCTTTCTAATCAGATTTATATCTAATTTTTAGAGCATAGATTTGTGAGGAGAAGACATTCTAGATCCTGCCTGAGTGGATACTGGTAGAGGCCAGACATTTACGTGGCTATATCAGAACCTCAGGCTGTGTAGAGATCATCTACAGGGTAATCAGATTACCCTTGAGGTATTTCTTCTTTCATCATAGTTTTAGATTTAATTTTAGATTTGAAATATTAGATAATAAGATTAGATCTAGAGACTTAGATCAAAAATATATGTAGGATAAAAAAATTTTAAATTTATTCCACCTCAGATTTGGTGAAATCTGGAAGATCCTACGAGGAAAAGCGATTTTCCTCCTTCAGGCACTTGTGTGTTTCTTAGACCTAACAATTCAATGTAGGGTGGCTTAGACTAGATGCAAATTGGGTCTGTTCTTGCTTCTTTTAACAAGCCAGGTAAGAGGTGGGGTCATGGGGGTCTCCCCATTGCTTATCTTAGATACCAATTGGATTGGCCAAGTAAGCTAATAGAACCAATTAAATAACCATGAGTCCACTTAGGCTTAGCCTTTGTAGCCTCTTGCCTTAGACACCAGTTTCAGGGGTGAGTCCAAACTTACTTTGCATTTGACTTCACCATAATACTCAAACTGAACTTAATTGATCCTAGAGGCCAACATCTGCTGAATTTTAATTAGGCATGGGTTAATGCGGGATACTGGTTGGTTATTTTTGGACTAAGAAAGGGTGATGAAATCTCTACTTTATCTTGTTAATGGGTATTGCCTTTATGTTGATTTGAGATGAATATACACAATCAATTTTAAATAAAGAGTTCTATTTAATTAAATTAGATACATAAAATTAATCAAACTTGAAAGCTTACCTTATCTCTAGCAATCACCAAAAGTAAATTTAAGATGATGAATGCTTCTAAGCAATTAAGTTTCTACTCTTGTCATACGATTTTTATTAGGTTTATGTGGATGAATTTTAGGTTAATTTAAAAAAAATAGTAATTAATACTAAAAATATAGTTAGAGTTAGTGTAGGATTGATCTCACCAAATTGAAGTATTTCACCCTTCTTTTCTTCTTCTTTTTTTCTGCAAAAAGATAAAAAAATCAAAAAATTAGTAAGCTATATTTACTAAAAAATCAAAGAAATTAAATATTAAAATTGGTGCCTTCCATAGCAACGGTGCCAAAACTTGATAGGATTATAATATTGTCGTTAGGACACCATGCTTATCAAATTAATTTTGATTTTAATAAAAATTAAAAAATATATAAAAAATAGTAAGTCGGGTCGAATCCATAGAGAAAATAGTATTTTGATTTAAAATATTTGATTTTATAAAAAAAATAAAGTTTTGAGGAAAGTAATTTAAATCAAAAAATAAAAATTAAAAATATAAAAAATAAATCCAATACTAAGATCTACTATTTAGATCTTAGCTTCTACTTATAATAAAAATAAATAATAAAAATTTAAAAAGTATAAAATAAATTGGTACTAAGATCTACTAACTAGATTCTAGCATCTACTTACAATAAAAATAAAAGATAAAAATTTAAAGTACAAAAAAATAAATTTTATATTAATTAAAATTAAAATTTAATTATAAAAAATTAAAAAGAATAAAAAATAAAATAAAACTGTAACAAAGATTTAAATGGATTAGCACAACCTCGTCGAGAAGATACTTAACAACATCTCCTTCTTCCTTCATACTCTGTAGAGTGAACCGGCTTCTCTTCTTCTTCCTTTTGGATCCTTAAATCTCTCTAATTTTTTTTTATTTTTTTTTATTGATTTTCTTTGCTCTTTTCTATTATTCTCGAACTTTCTATTTATAGGTAAATTTTTTTATCTTTTTCTAGTAGCAAAAGGAGTCTTAAAACCCTTAAAAATCATATTATACCTGTATCATTATCTTTTGGCTGTCGAATCTTCATTGGACTGCCCAGATCAACCCAAAACATGTAGATCAAATCTTTCTTTCAATCGAGATCCCCCACAGCCATCTGATCAGGCATCGAATCAATTTCTAGCCGTTGATCAGTGCGTTTGATTTCCTATTCATAGTCAGAAATAGCATCAGCCATCGGATTAGCCATCGGATGTAATTTTGACCATTGAATCATGCTCAGATTTCCATCTTCTTATTAGTTTTCAATCGACAAAGAACAACAGCTATTGGATCTCATTCAAAATTAATTTGGACCATCGGATCGCACATTATTCAGCCATTCGATCGGGTATTTGGAGCTATATGAGCCGTCTGATCGTGCAAAAATACTTTTGCCCATCGTAGATCGTGCCAAAGACTGCATACTGCTATTGTGGACCATGCCTTTCAATCCATGGATCGAGTGGGCGGTACATCATGCTCTGAAGACTATAAAAATTATTTTTTTGGATATTTGGGCTTGATTTTGCTTTGATTTTGTGCTTGAAAAATTGAAAAAAAATATATATTAAATTACTCATTAATTTTTTATTATTTTGATATTTAAATTACTTAATTAAATTGATATCTATTTTTCATAAATATGCACTAATTTTATATTTTTTAAAATTATTTATTTTTATAAAAAAATTCAATTTATTTATGAAATTAGATTTTTTAAGAAAATGTTAGCATCATAAAATATCAAAAATATCTAAAATAAATGTAAAAATATACCACTTATCACTAATCTGATTTTTTAAGTAGAAAATAACATGAATTCCTATGTCTTAGAAACAACCAAAAAGTAAGACCCAAGAGAAGAACCGTTCTTCTCCCTTTTTCTCCTTGATCTAGAGCCCTAGGAAGTCCCAAACACCCAACCAAATTTTTTTGATATTTTTTCTCTAAATTTTTATGTTAAAAATTAGATTCAATTAAATTTTTATACTAAAAAAAATTAAAAAAAAATCTGAGAGAAGAATCCTTCTCCAAGGATTGCACACAAGAAAGAAGACCTTTCTTCTTCTTTCTTTTCCTCTCGTTGGGAAGAACCTTTTTTCTCTGTTTTTCTGCTATAAAACTAGCAAGAGAGCTCCCTTTGACGCCTTGAAACTAGCAACAAATAAATCCCTTGAAAACCCCTTCCAAAGAGGCATGAGATGGGGCTTGGCATGTGGAGTTAGAGGGGCGTCGAACCCATGGGGGGCATGGACGGCCCCCTTTTTAATTTTTTGCGACTTGGAGAGGTTGGGAGCACCTTATTTTCTCATGGGATCACATAGGGGGCATGGCATCTATTCCTTAGCATGTGATCTAAGAGGAGGCATGAAGAATCCTTAAGTACATGGGGTTTTGGGTGGTTATGAAGGGTCAAGTCCTATTACAAATTGGACTCTTGATTCTTAGTGCAACTCTAACTAACTTTTATACCCAATCCTAACTAACTAAAAAATTAGTTATAACAAACTAACTAATTAGGTCCTAGCCCAATTAGAAAATTAATAAGGCCCTAATCCAATTAGGAAATTAGTTAGATTGAAACCCCATCAATCCAGGGATTGATTCTTCATGACATTTTCCTTTAACATTTTTAGGAAAGCTTTTGATAATATGGCTTGATCCAATCAAACCTATTATCTAATTAAGATTTGATCTAATCAAACCTAAATCAAATTAAAATAATTTTTTTTCAATTAAATCTAATTTGCATCCTTAAGATTAATTAGAACAAACCCTAATATCCATTAGGGCTTGATCCAATCAATCCAAAACAAACCTAATTGAATCTAATTCAATTAGATTTGATCCAATCTCCATTGCTCAATCAAATTGAGCCAATTAATAATCAAATTATTAATTATTTTTTTCTCTAATTTACCAATCCTTAGTAAATAATTTATTGTAATCTTTGTATAGGGTTAATCATCAATCACATTGATAATTAGACCCTTCAATGATTCGTAATCGTCGATCAGCCATTTGATCAGATAGGTACTTCTATGTGTGTGACCCCATAAGTTCGAACCTAAGCCGGTAGTACAAGAATAATTTCTATACCAATCAATGTAACCATCTAGCAATGGGATCCGATGTCTGGATTGGCTAAATGTATGCTCAGCAACACTCAAAAACCTACGTGGATATAGTTACCGTATAATTCATCTTTTTGACTCTCGATGCTCAAGAACGATTTAGGATTAAACTATCAACCCTAGATAAGTAGTCCATATTGTGTCTCAACCTCAAACATTCTGTGACTCCTCATTAGGACTACTTTGGCCAGAGTTTTGCTAAATTGAAATACAGTGATGCATCATCTTCAATTTTACTTGGAGCGGTCAATCCCATCTTGACTCACACTCAGACTTTGTAAGTACTTGACTGTACTCAAAAATCTTTCATCATTAAATTAGAAATTTGGATAGTTCAGTACTAAAGTACAGTGAGTTACTTGCAAGTCACCGAGGCAACCTCAGGTCAGAGGGACACTTATACCCATATCCCATCAGAGCAATCCTTGACACTAGAGTGCTCTGGAGTTGGTCTTGCTTCGTGAAATGTACTCCTATATTTCACCTATATGCCATACCCGTATCACCACATGCCTTGGTTAAGAGGACAACCAATTAATATAGCACACAACAACCTACACTTGATACAATTATCATCCTTGTAACAATTGTATTATTTGGTCATGAGCAGAATTTAAGAACTACATGATAAATCCTCCTTTATCATTTTGGAAGTAGCTCTAAGGACTTCATTGCTCTAAGAACTTCATTATAACACATGAGTTCTTTTTAGAAAGATATATTCCTTATGATAAATCTACCAGATAATATTTATCAATTTATAATTCATATACATGGATGGAGCACAATCATCTATAACCTAGATGATTGACTTTAGGATAATTTTTTTAACAACTCTCACTTGAACTAAAGCCAATCAGATCGGTATCAAATACCTATCTTTCATTTGTGATCATCGAACTCCTTAAATCCGATTGCTCTAGTCAATGGATCAACCAAGTTCTCCTTTCAATCGATCTTCCTAAGGTCGACTATACCTCAATTTTTTTAGATAAGGTGATTGCAATGCAGAATGTGTTTGGTACTCAAATAGAACATTAGTTCTTCAGCTTGAGCTATGGCTCCAGTACTGCTGTTAATATAGAAGGACTGGATCATCAATGAAGGATGCCACTCCAAGCTCACTAATAAACTTTCATAATCAAACAACTACTGTACCAGCATCAAATGCTGCAAAGAACTCCATATCACAAATAAAATTGACCACTAAATACTGCATGAAATTTTTTCAGTGTGTTACTCCTCTTTTTAGGATAAAAATATAACCTGACACAATTTTACCATTTTAATCTGACTAGAAACTGAAATCTATATTTCATAAGTTTTAAGTCAGATTCTCTATAAATGAGCTACTTGTTCTTAGTATTTCATAAATACTTAAGGATGGTTCTCAAAACCATTCAAACCTTTATGGAGAACAAAGATGACAACCAAGCTTTTATTCTCCAAAATATAAAGATATTATTTTCAATTTAGAGAATTTCATCCCAAATAACATAAAGAATACTATTATAGAACTATTAGCCCATTTGTACATAAAGGATTCTACTTCATTCTCAATGAAGTCAAATATTCAAAACATATGTTCTAACTCTGAGAAGCTTGATTTAATCTGAATGGACTTAAGGATTGCCAAAAAGAAATATCTCATCATAATCAACACTATAACTTTGATGAAGTCCTTTGGCAACCAGACAGAATTAATAGATCTCCACCTTTCCATCTGCACCTCTTAAACATCTAAAATCCACTTACACCTTATGGATCTTATCTCTTTAGGTAAATCAACAAATGTCCATGAAAGAAGAGTGCCCTATAAGCCAATCATAAGTATGTTGCAATGAAACTTTTCTTTGTAATTTTTTAACTCATGTAATGATATTTATTATTTGATAAAAAAATGAGACATTGATTCATCATATTAGCTATATCTTATTATGACTATGATTATGATGAATCTCAAAGATTAGTGCAATGGTTTTAGGAGACATGAATGGATCATGCTGGTGAGACCTAAAACTCTAAAATTCTAATCTTAAATATTTTTGATCGTAAGAGCATTGAATCGGGGATTAATGTTCCAGATAGATTGGCACATCCTATGTATGCTCGATGGAGAGGATGGAAGATCTTACTAGCCACTGGTGTGGGACACTAATACAAGGATGTGGATGCTCATTTGAGAAATGAGTCCACTCAATTGACTCAATAAAAGAAAATATCTTATGAAAGCTTTACTTGCATATCAAAGATGGTTCTCTAAGTGGGAGTTGTGCAAGTGATCCTTAGACCTGAGATCACCATGGAACCTTATGCATATGAACTCATATTTTGGTTCATATCCAGGTATGGCATTAAGACATGTATAGGGTGTTCTGGATATGATGGAGTATGTATGAAGTTTGTGAGTAGGTCAACATGGAGTCGATCACTTCTAGTAAGAGGAGATCACATCCTGTGTATTCTTATTCTTAGATGACTCAGAAAAAATCTTTTGGCCAAAAGTAAGAAGAAGATTAGAAAAAGTTTCTAATGATTCTTTATCAGAGTCATCATTGGTTAATTGAGAATCGATATAAATATGTGTTTGAATTTGACATGATTCCATACTCATGAATATATTCAGGGTGCAGGGATGATCGAAGGATTTTATTGCACAGTAACTTACCACTGAAAGATATATTTGATATTTCTATCAAATTTTATATCTTTTGAGTAGTTATGATATATTGCTAGATATCAATCTTGATTTATAGATATGATCGAATTAAAGAGTTTAATTCGATCACCAATTAGAAAGAGTTCTAATTGCTGAAATTGGGTTAGCTCGATTGGACCTAAATTGGTTAGATTAAAGTCTAATCAAATTAGGTCAACCTACATCCAGACCTACTGTTGGCTAGATGTAGAACCCAATGAGTCACACACATATAGAAATTGACCAAAGACCCTTTTGAAAAAGGTTGATTAAAATTTTAGATTCAATCAGGGTTCCAGTAAGCATGCTAGCATGTATGAAAACCCTAGCTCATTTGAAGATCAATTTGGTCTCATGCCTTGCTGATTTGCTAGCCCAATTTGGTGGGCATTTGGGTTAGGTCAAGTCACCTGAAAGCAGCTAGAAAGAGGTGCCATATCTATTGATTAACACCAAAAACCAAGAGTCCAAGATGAGGACTCTTGGTGCAAATATGCAGAGCGTATGCGCTATTTGGTTTTGGCATGGAGAAGGACTAAGAGTCCTTCTGTTTTGGATCTCTATTTTTTATGACAACAAGATTAGAAGATGAACAATCTAGAACACTATTTTAAGTAAGAAAAATCCATCACATTGTGCATGAAAAAAACCTTGGATCATTGCTGCATGTGCGACAAGTTTTCTAGATGCGCGAAGGGATGAGAAGTCTCCTTCTGTTTAAGGAGTTTTAAGTGACTTTTTTATCTGATAATTTTCTTGATAAGGATTAATTTTAAGTGTTGATCATGTGGTAAAAATCTAAAAAATTATCAGATTATGGAAGGTTACTTTTGATGCCCTTTTCTGGGCATGCATGCGTGCGATAGTGAGAAGGTGCTCGCATGTCTCTTTGGTAAAGAGTCCTTCTCACATATAAACACTTATCCAAATGAGGAGTCACTTGCTGATGGCCTTCTTATTTGAATAAAGTGTTACATGGCAATTTTTCTTGCTGATCTGAAGTAAGAAGAGATGCAAAAAGCATCTCAATCTGGGTGTGTGCGCGTGAGAGGGCTGAAATTGATGTATCACACCTTGAAGAGTCCTTCTGTTTAATGACTCTCAGATAAGTGATAGATAAACTTGATATGTCTTTCCAGATGAGGTGTGCCTTCTCTATTGGTGACTCATTTGGTGCTATAAATAGGGGATGACAGAAGGGTTGATCATTCAATTCTTACATCTTCTATCCACTCCTCTCCCTCTCTTACAACTCTAGGGTTTAGGACAAAGGCTTGTTCTTTTAAGACAAGCCTAATCCTAATAGTTCTAAGGGTTTAAGAGGTTCAAAAAAAGGTGGTCAGATCCAGTGGATGGTTTTGAATGGTTCAGACTCAGGTCTGATCGATTGGTGGCTAGTCGAGTTCTAGGGGCTAGAACTCTTGAAGCAAGGTGAAGAAAGGAGTGCTGTCCTTGGTTCAATTTTCATGTGGATCATTGTTGGAGGGCAGACACTTGGATGTCTTGTGAAAATTGGATTAGCACTATAGATATTCTTCTGATCCAAATTTATTTTAATTATACTTTGATTGATATAGTCAAAGGTTTCTGGGAATTAGGGTTTCCGGTGCATCGGGTGTTTTGAATGAAATTTAAACACCTAGTCCTTTCGCTGTGCCACTGAAAATCCAATAGTGGTATTAGAGCCTATCTTGATCTATATAATCAAAGGTTAAATTATTATCTTGATTGTGATCAAGCATGATTTTTTGGTTTGGTTCAAGTCGGGTCAAGGGTTGAACCCGATTGAACATCCAAACCCTAGTATGTCTTAGAGACATGTTTTAAATATAAAATGCATGATGTATGTATAAAATTTTCTTAGTAGTTTAGTACTCTAATTGGGGTTCATCACCAAACCATTTGGTCATAAGAGCAAGTAGGGTTTAAAGATTATCTCTTTCTATTCCATAGGATACTCTTATGGCATGTAGGGGTGCCACTGTGATGTCCCAAGAAGAAGAACTACGACAAGAGTATTTTATATTCTTGCACGTTATTAAAATTTCATGCATATGTGATATGCTTAAGATGCTTAATTATAATCATGTTATATGATTATATTTTCATATCTTAGAGATATGATTAGATGCTATGATTAGTTGTTATGATTTTTAAGATAAAACTATATTAGTGCATCATTGTGATTAATTGATTTAGGATGTGCTTGAGACCATTAAAGCCCTCATAAAAATTATATTAAGTTGTAGTATTGTAAACCAGTGGCTAACCTATTTCTTTAGTTGATTAATCATTTGGTGTCTAAGGAGTGTTTCAAGTACGGTGGTTATTTAATTGGTTTCGTTGCTGGCCTGACCAATTTTATTGGTGTCTAAGAAAAGCAACGGAAGGATCCCCACCAATCTTAACACTTTGCTGATCAATTGGATAAGTTCGAATCATGAATGATGATAGCTCAGTATTTTGAATATTACATTTACCTTCCTTCATGCCTAGTCAATATCCTATCAAAAATCATAGTAGGTTTGTTGTGATATATACAAGACTCGCTATAGGGATTGATGTGAGTTTGTCTTGGTGCATATTTAATGCTTTATAACATATTTTGGATATATTACTTTGTTGTGATATCCACAAAGGCAGTATTTTTCAGATATGATTGTATGAAAATAAAGGATCTGACTTAACTAGAAAATGCTATAGTTTGTTGTGATATCCATAAGGCTATGAGTATTTTTAGAGGCAAAGATTATATTAAGAGTTGCATGAGATGTAATTGGATAGGTTTTCCTACCTTTGAACTCATTTTAATTTGTTGTGATATCCACAAGGCCTCATGAGGGATTAGGTTCTCAACCCCATTAAAAAACTAAATTAAAATTTTTTGTTTACCATAGGAGAGGGCTATGGTATCCCATAAAATAATGGGGTACATAACTAGTTTAAAAGTCCTCATCTAGTTATGCATGTCAAACATGAGTGGTTTGCTTATACTATTATTTTTTATTTATGCAGATTTAAGTCTGCATTATAGCTTTTTTATTTTCACTGTATAACATCGTAGATAAAAATATGTTGACCAACCTCAACTATGTGGATTGGTTGAGGAACTTGCAAGTTAGGTTCATATCGGAGAAGAACTTTGATGTTCTGGATATTTCTGACCTTGGGATGTTCAGTAATAATAAGAAGGCAGAAGATGTTCATATGGATATTAGCTGTTCATTTTATGATAAATTTGGACATTGAGAGTATAATTGCAAGAATAATCTTGCAAGTTTGAAGTAGGATGCAAGTGTAGCACCAAAAGGTGTGTATATGATGCATACCTGCGTTTTATTGAGTGGTTCAGACTCTGATACTTGGATATTAGACACCACCTATGAAATATATATTTATAATTCATTACAGTGACTACAGAATATCAAAGGTCTGAAATGAGATGACCTCGTACTTTATGGCACAAGTGGAGAGTCCATTAGCATAGAGGCTGTGGGAACTGTATGCTTGTTTTACCTTCAAGCAAAACTTTAGAATTAAAAGACTGTTATTATATGCCAAAGATCATTAGAAATATTATTTCTATACTTTTATTATTAAAATAAGGTTACAAAATAAGGCTAATGGGAAATGGATGCTCCATTTTCTTTTATAATAAATTTTATGGTAGTGGTTATATTGATAACAATCTTTTAATTCTTACACTCAATGAAAATATCTTTCATATTGAGAGAAATATGAAAAGAAAAAAAAAGATATGAATATCATATATCTCTAGCATTGTTGCCTTGGTCATATTAGTGAGTCAAGGATAAACAAGTTATACAAAGAAGAATTTTTTAACCCGTATGATTATAAATCATTGAGAACTTATGAATCTTGTCTCATGGATAAGATGACCAAGACTCCATTTTCTGGACATGAAGAGAGGATGAATGAGTTGTTAGCCCTAATACATATAGATGTGTGTGGATGGATGATAACTCAAGCTAGAGGAGGATACTCCTATTTTATCACCTTTACAGATGATCTATCAAAGTTTAGATATATGTATCTTATAAAACATAAATCTGAAGCCTTTAATAAGTTCAAGGAGTATCAAAGTACGATCGAAAAATAAACTAAAAAATGTATTAAGATTCTTCGATCTGATTGAGGAGGAGAATATTTATCCAGTGAATTTCTTGATCATTTTAAAAGTAAAGGTATTCTCTCTGCATGGACCCCTCCTTATACACCTCAGTTAAATGGTGTAGTAGAAAGAAAGAATCATACTTTGATGTATATGATGCGGTCCATGATGTGCTTCACTGATCTCCCAATATCTTTTTGGGGATATGCCCTAGAGATTACCACATACATATTAAATAGAGTGCCTTCAAAGTCTATTGCAAGCACACCATATGAGATATAGAAGGAAAGGAAGCCTAATCATAAACATCTTAAGATTTGATACTGTCCTACTTATGTCAAAAATATTTTTGGACATAAGCTGAGTGCTAGATCAGACAAGTGTTGGTTTATAGGGTATTCTAAGAAAACTAATGGATACTATTTCTACCATCCTACTGAACAAAAGATTTTTGTTAGTCGGCATGCCATTTTCTTGAAAAATGAATTCATCCAAGAAGGAAATAAAGGGAGGAATATTGAACTTATGGAAGTTCATGATCTACAAACTGATCCAAAAATACCTGTGAATGAACCACAAGAAGATCCTCAATTAGAAGTATCAAAGGATGAGGTACATCCACAGCACACACCTCCTCTCTGAAGGTCAGATAGAGTATGTCAAGCACCTCTAAGATATGGTTTTATTATTGAGAATAATAATTCGATCAACATCATTCAGGATAATGATCTACTGACCTATTCGAAAGTTGTCATGAGTAGAGACTCAAACAGATGGCTGGAAATCTGAAATGGACTCGATGTACACTAACCAAGTGTAGACCTTGGTTGATGCGCCTGAGGGTGTGATCCCAATAGGGTGCAAGTGGATCTTCAAGAAGAAGATCAAAGTAGATGGCTAAGTAAAAACCTACAAAGTGTTGGAAAATGTGTCTCAAAGTCAACCGTTAGACGATTGTGCTCATCTTATAAACTGTATATGAATTTTTATTAATAAAAGTTATTGAGTATTTTCATTATAAATTGACCATCTTTGAACTCCTATATTGTAATGAAGTCCTTAGGACTATATATTATAATCGACAAAGAAGTATTTGTCGTTAAGTCTTTAAAATTATTCACGATCAAATGATATGCTATTACTGGGATGATAGCGATATCAAGTGTAGGTCATTGTGTGCCATATGAGTTGGTTGTCTTTTTAACCAAAGAGTGTGAAAATACTGTTATGGCATACAGATGGAATGTAGGAGTACATTCGCATCAAATATAACCATGTGTCGAGCACTCTTCTATCAAGAGTAGCTTGTGAAGAATATGGGTATAAGTGTCCCTCCGACCTGAGACCATCATGGTGACTTGTAAGCAACTCATTGTACTTTAATATCAGATTATCTATATTTCTAACTTAGTGATGGAAGGATACTAGGTGCAGTCAAGTATTTATCAAGTCGGTGTGTGAGTTAAGATGGAATTGACCCCTCTAAATTGGTAGGAGATATGTATCAGTATATTTTAATTTAGCAAAACCTTGACTAGGATAATCCATGAGATGGATTTGAAAGGTTGAAATACAATGTGATTGACTTAATTAAGGTTGATAGTTAAACCCTAAGTCACCTTGAGCATTTGGGTCAAAGGATGAATTATACGGTAACCATACGCCAGTAGGTTCTAGAAGGTTGCTTTACAACACTTCGACCCATCCGGTCATCGGGTCATCATTGCTAGATGGTTACATCAATTGGTATAGAAAGTTATTCTTATACTACTAGCTTAGGTTCAAACCTATGAGGTCACATGCATTAGAAGATTTGGTCAGATTTGATGGCTGAAAAGTCCAATTAGATTGTGACTTTGGTGAAGAGTCCTACTTAGACTAGGACTCTATGAGAGAGTCCCACTGGAACTGGGATGCTACAATTTATAAAGAATTAATTAGTAATTAGATTACTAATGAACTCAATTTGATTGAGTAAAGAGTTTTGAAACAAGTCTAACAGAATTAGATTTAGTTCGACTCAGATTGGGATTGATATGATTAAATTTGATTACAAGGAAAATTTGATCCTGATTCGATTAGGGTTTGGACTTGGCTAATTCCTAATTGGGTTAGAAATTTGATAAGATATTTAGATTTTTAATTGGACTAGATTTATTTATATCAGTGGTTTTAATCCAAATTTGATTGGGATTAGAATTGAATTAGAAATGAAGAGTCCAAGTCAGATTAGGACTCTATCCTTATCTTTTGTGCCACACCTGGATCCATGCCAATTTTTCTATGCCTAATTGGATTTGGATTGTGATTTTTGGAGTCATGAGAGAGGATCCAATATAGGTGGTTGACTATAGATGATGAGTCAGAATATTATCTCTTGCCTAATTCGAATACGATCCGAATTAGAGATAAGATGCAGACTAGGAAAAGAATTTTTTATATATGGTATATAATTGGAGCTATATTTTCTTTTTATTTTTCTTAATAAATCCTTTAGTATGTGAGACTCCAAATTTCTTCTTCATATCCTAATATTTTTTTTGAAATTTTTGGAGATGCAAAAAAGAGATTTTGGTGTCGATTCATGGCATCCTTTCTTGAAAAGTCCAAATTCCTAGTCTATATAAAGGGGACCCCTCTCTTGGACATCCCATGATCAATTTCTTTATAGATTTTTTTATTTTTAGAGCCTCTTCTCCTCCTCGTCTCTTCCTCTTCCAGATCTTCTATTACTTTGGAGTGTCCAAGGTGCTTGTAGAAGAAGGAAGAGGTCTGCTATCGAAGTTGTTCGTAGACTAGCATCTCCGAGCCCCTGATCTGCATCAGTCTTTGTGTAGATTTTTCTATAGAGGCCAGACTATAGATCTAATAGTTAGTGATCTAATAGAGGCCAGACACTCTCTCTAATTAAAATTTATTTGATAATGATCTCTAACTTATTTTGATTTTTATGGTAGATCTAATAGTTTGATCTAGAATTTCAACATCGATGAGATCGATGTGATTTTTATTTTTAAATCTAAAGCACATATTTTTTATATCAAAGATCTTAATATGATAGTCTAAGATTAGATCTTATATATTTAATTAAGATTAAATTATTTAATTTATTATTTCTACTGCATAAAATTTTTAATTGCATGTACTGCACTACCGTAAATTTTCCTTCAACTGGTATCAGAGCCAGGTTATTTTGATATGAATTAATATGACTTTAGATCTAATTTTTTATTATTAAATTTAATTATTTATGATTTAGATTAGATCTAAATTAGTTTATTTTTAGATCTTATTATTATTTATTTAGATTAGATGTTCTGAGTAGAAAAGTACTCGAATTGGATAATCACCAGGCTGTCTGGTCATAGGAGCAAGTCGGATTTCATGACCCTCTCCTTCCATTCAATGGGATGCTCTTCATGGCGTGTAGGGGTGCCACTATGAGGTCCCATGAAGAAGAAAGTGAAAAGAGAAAACTTACTTTCTTACAAAACTCTAGATCTTGAAATCCTAGGTATTGTTGTATGTGATGCAAGTTGCAAAGATAGTTAGTTACATCTAATCTTGTTTAGTCAAAATTATTTTGATCTAAAATCATAAATTATTTAGATCTGATCTAAAAGATTTTATGACTTGATATAAAAAGTTTACATGAAAAATTATTTTTGAAACCTTAACCATGTTGATGCAAAACTTAATTGAGAATTAAGTATCAAGTTGATTGGATCTAGAATTGTGATTTAGATCTAATGATATTACATAAAACATGGGGCATGGGTTAGCTCAAATCAGGTCCTTCTCTTTAATTGGGTTAGACCTAAGGTTAGAATCAAAGAATTGATTGACCATATAGAGAAATTGATTAAGTCTAACTAAATGTTGAATTAGATTAATCAGGATTTTTTTAGTACAATAGTTGTAGATGGTCAAGTCCCTGTCTTTGATGAGACCAAATGGACCTTGATTGTGGCTCAGTGGTTGAACCTGAATCATTAGGTTGGTCAAATTGAAACTAGTTAACCAATTGGTGTCTAAGGTAAGTTTGGTATTTCGATCGGTGGTTTTTAATTGGGAGCGGCTTATCTAGCCATTTCGATGGTACCTAAGGCAAGCTTGGCAGACCCTCCCACCGATCTCACTTATCTGGCTAATTTGGTGAACTAAATTTTGATTAGATCGCTAAGTAATTTTAGTTAGCCCATGCCATTAAGGTTGATCAGTGTGACTGCTCTAGGTGCCAGTTCAATCAGCATGACCTAATTCGATTCAGTGACTGGGTGAAGTCAATGGGAGGATTATAGTCTACTGATTGATCTTTTCTTCTCTTCTCTCTTCTCTAAATCGATTAAATCCTCTAAATTATTAGGTCCTTAAAATGAGCTGGTTATGGTGATAACTAGATCATAGCCTCCCATTAAGATGAGTGATAATGGATCCATTATTTTTGATTGACATTGCAAGCGCCATCCGTCTGATGTTCTCTCTGAATGATGGAATTATCATTCATCATATGATGACTCTAGTGAACTATCTGATGATAGTTGGGTTGATCGAGCCATCCTCAGGCCTGATCACTCATTAGGTAGAATCACTGAGTAGGTTCATGTTAATGGTTTGACCTAACCAAAACTTTCAGTGGAGGCCTATCACCTACTGAAATGAAATCTTAGGCTAAATTAAATACTACAAGTTATTTGAAGAAATAATTAGTTGAGAACCTACCCATAGGTGCATATGGGTTGACCGAGCCATCTTCGGGCCTATATGTAGTTTGTGTGGATTCTAGTATCTATTAAGAAATTAAGATAATTTCTTGAATTGGAGGTAAAGGCTATCAATTCGTATAAAATAGTCGGAGGACCTTTAGACTAGAGTCCAAATCTTTAGGATTAATAAATTTATATACTAATTAGGCTTTGTTCTTTCTTTGTGTGTGCAGATATGGTTTCAAACTTATTACTTCAATCACTATTGGACATTGAGAAGCTTACCGCACAGAATTTCGATAATTGGTATCGAAAATTAAAGATTGTCCTGGAGCATAAGTGGATCCTTTATGTGATAACGAATTTAGCACCTGAGGAGCCTGCTCCTAACACCCGAAGAGTGGTTCGAGATACTTATTTGAAGTGGCTTAACGATCGCACCACTGTTCATTATATCATGCGGGCCTCCATGAACGATGAGTTCTGTCGAAAGTTTGAAGAAGCTCAGCCAGAGGAAATGCTTCAAGTGTTCAAGAATTCTTTTGGTACTCCTGATGACATTGAGTGGCACAAGACTAGTTAAGTCATTTTAAATATCCAAATGAGGGAGGGTAAATTTGTTATCGATCATGTATTGTATATGATCATGATCGAGCAGATTGAAAAATTAAGCAAACTCGACTTCTTTTTGAATGAACAACTGGAGAAAGATACGATCCTGAACTCTCTTTATAAGTCCTACCTGTCGTTCCTCAGTTATTTCAGAATGATGAAGCCTGTAGTCAACTACCAGGGTCTGTTGGGGTTGCTACAGACTTTTGAGAAAGATCACCAGCTCCACAAGGAGATAGTGAATCTAGTGGGAGGATCTTCTTCGAGTAGTCATCGTCCCTTTAAGAAAAAAAAAGAAGAAGAATAAAAAGGTGCCTGGTGCTGGGAGTCAGTCCCAGAAACCTAAGTTCAAGGCTGATCAGAGTCAAACAGAGTACTTTTTTTGCAAGAAGTAGAGTCACTAGAAGAGAAATTATCCTCAGTATATCACTTCCCTTGATCCGAATAGGCCAAAGAAGAAGAAGCAATCAGTTGCTGGACAAGATACTTATGTGATAACACCTTGTGACTTCTCTTTTATAGATACAATGATCTAGGTATTAGATATTGAAAGTCCTATTCATATTTGTAATTTGTTGCAGAATCTTCAGGTCACTAGGAGATTTGGAGAAGGCGAGAGATTCTTAAATGTTGGAGATGAAAGATCAGTTCCAGTTCTAGCTTTAAGAATTATCAAGCTTGTATTCGAGTCTCAGTATATTGTTCTTAATGAGTATCATTACTGTCCTAGTTTTTTTATAAATATTATTTTTGTAGACCTTTTGTCCAATTCAAGTTATGAAATATCAATAAAGAAAAATTTTTGTGATATCATTTTGAATGGTGTTACAATTTTACGTGGATAGTTGAACAATAGTATCTATGTTGTATCTAGGCCTAATGTAATGTACATTTCAAATAAATATCCTAGAATAGATGATGTCACAGATGCCTACCTTTGGCATTGTAGGCTAGGTCATATCAACAAGAATAGGATAAATAGGTTAGCTCAAGAAGGAATTCTTGATAAACATGATTATAAATCGTTACCTATCTGTGAGTCTTATTTGCTTGGAAAGATGACCAAGTCACCTTTTACTGAAAAAGGTGAACGAGCCAGTGATGTGTTGGGTCTGATACATATCGATGTATGTGGACCTATGAGCACATGTGCCAGAGGAGGGTATAGCTACTCCATCACATTCATAGATGACCTATCTAGGTATGAGTATGTCTACTTGATGAAACACAAGTTTGAATCATTTGAAATATTCAAACAGTTTCATAATGAAGAAGAGAAATAAACTAAAAAAATATTAAATTTCTTCGATCTGATCGAGAAGATCAATATCTTTCCAGTGAATTTCTGATATATCTAGGAAAGAATGGGATTCTCTCCCAATGTATCCCTCCAGGGGCACCACAGCATAATGACATCTCAGAAAAGAAGAATCGAACTTTGTTGAACATGATTCGGTCCATGATGGGGTTTGTAACTCTGTCGATCTCTTTCTGGAGATATGCATTTGAAACAGCCTATCTTATGCTCAATAATATTCCGAGCAAGTCAATTAGTAAGACACCATATGAGTTATGGTCAGGACGTAGGCCGAACCTCTCTTACTTTAGGATCTGGAGGTGTCCAGCTTATGTTAAACGATTACAAACTGACAAGCTCAGTCCTAAGTTTGATAAGTGTAATTTCGTAGGGTACTCTAAAAAAATGAGGGGATATTACTTTTACCTGCCTGCTGAACAAAAGATGTTTGTCAGTAGTAAAGCACATTTTTTAGAAAAAAAATTCCTTAGTGAAGGAATAAGTGCCTCTAAAATTGATCTTAACGAAGTTTGAAAGGTAGAAGAACCGACATCAATGATTGAATCTGAATCAGATTTGATGAGATCAAACCTAGAGCCCAATGAACAAACATCCTTAAGGCGATCCGGTAGAGTACCTCATCAGCCGAATAGATACTTAAGTTTTTTGTTCTGAGATGGAGATCCTATCGAACTCGATGAGAACGATGAGGATTCGATCACCTACATGGATGCAATACAGAGATCCATCTCTGATAAATGGCTTGAAGCCATGAGATCCGAAATGGAGTCTATGAAGATCAATGATGTATGGACATTAGTTGACCCATCTAAAGGGGTAAAGCCCATAGAGTGTAAGTTGGTCTTCAAGAGAAAGAGGGGCGTAGATGGGAAGGTGGAGACCTATAAAGCCCGTTTGGTTGTCAAGGGTTATCATCAGCATTATGGTATTAACTATGATGAGATATTTTCTTCTATGACAATGCTCAAATCTATTCGGATCTTACTTGCGACAGCAGCATATCTGGACTATAAAGTCTAGCAAATAGATGTGAAGATAGCTTTTCTAAATGGAGAGCTGAACAAAGAGGTGTATATGATACAACCTAAAGGATTCATATCCACAGATGAGTCTAAAGTATGCAAGCTTCAGAGATCCATTTATAGATTGAAGCAAGCATCTTGGAATTGAAACATATATTTTGATAAGGTGATCAGAACGTATGGCTTCGTTAGGAATGGAGAGGAACCCTGCATATATAAGTAGACAAATGGTTCGATAACTGTATTTCTTGTGTTGTATGTAGATGATATTCTCTTAATCGAAAATGATGTCCCTGCATTATAGGGAATGAAAGTGTGACTGTTATCACAATTCTCCATGAAGGATTTGGAAGAAGCAGCCTACATCCTAGGAATGAAGATCTAGAGGGATAGATCTAAGAGGTTGCTTGGGCTCTCTCTATCCACGTACATAGATACTATGTTGAAACGGTTCAGCATGGAGAATTTCAAGAAAGACTATTTTTCGATAGGCCAAGGAATTTCTCTTTCGAATGGAGATTGTCCAACAACTCTTCAAGAGAGTGAGTGTATGAGTAGAGTTTCATATGTTTCGACAGTGGGTTCTATTATGTACACCATGACATGAACGAGACCAGACGTGGCATACTCATTAGGGGTAGTGAGTAGATACCAGTCTGATCCAGGAAAAAACCACTAAAAGGTCATAAAGACCATTCTTAAGTATTTAAGAAATACTAAGGACCAGTGGCTTGTGTATGGTGAAACTGACTTAAAACTTATGGGGTTCACCGACTCTAGCTTTCAGTCAAACCATGACGATAGTATGAGTGTGTCGGGTTATATTTTTATCCTAAATGATGGAGTAATCTACTGAAAAAGTTCCAAGCAGAATACTATGGCAGATTTTGTTTGCGAAGAAGAGTATATCGTGGCATCCGATGCTGCGAAGGAAGCTATATGGTTGCGGATGTTCATTAGCGAGCTCGAAGTGGCACCCTCTATTGATGGCCCTGTCTTGTAATACTACAACAATACTGGAGCCATTGCTCAAGCTAAGGAGTTGAGATCCTATCAACGCACCAAACATATCCTATGCCATTATCACCTTATCCAGGAGATCGTGGATCGAGGTGACATCGACCTTCAGAAGATCGATGGAAGGGAGAACTTGTTTGACCCATTTACTAAAGCTCTCGAAATCAAAGAGTTTGATGACCACAAATCGAAGATGGGTATACGATACTGTATCGATTGGCTTTAGTCTAAATGGGAGTTGTTGGAAAATGCATCCCAAAGTCAATCGTTAGATGATTGTGCTCATCTTATAAACTATATATGAATTTTTATTAATAAAAATTATTTAGTATTTTTATTATAAATTAACCATCTTTGAACTCCTATGTTGTAATGAAATCCTTAGGACTATATATATTAATCAACAAAGGATAATTTATCGTTAAGTCTAATTATTCGTGACCAAATGATACGCTATTACTAGGACGATAGCAATATCAAGTGTAGGTCGATGTGTGCCATATGAGTTGATTATCCTCTTAACCAAGGAGTGTGGAGACACTGTTATGGCATGCAGATGGAATGTAGGAGTATATTTGCATCGAATATGATCATGTGCCGAGCACTCTGCTGTCAAAAGTAGCTTGTGAAGGGTATGAGTATAAGTGTCCCTCTGACCTGAGACCATCACGGTAACTTGTAAGCAACTAACTATACTTTAGTATTGAACTATCTAAGTTTCTAACTTAGTGACTGAAGGATACTAGGTGTAGTCAAGTACTTATCAAATCGGTGTGTGAGTCAAGATAGAATTGACCCCTCTGAATTGGTAGGAGATATGCATTAGTGTATTTCAATTTAGCAAAATCTTGGTCAGAATAATCTATAAGATGGATTTGAAAGGTTGAAATATAATATGGTCGATTTAATTAGGGTTGACAGTTAAACCCTAAGTCACCTTGAGTATTTGGGTCAAAAGGATAAATTATACAGTAACCATACGCCGGTAGGTTCTAGAAGGTTGCTTTGCAACACTTCGACCCATCCGATTGTTGGGTCATCATTGCTAGATGGTTACATCGATTGGTATAGAAAGTTATTTTTATGCTACCGACTTAGGTTCGAACCTATGGGGTCACACGCATTAGAAGATTTGATCAAATCTGATGGCTGAAGAGTCCAATTAGATTATGACTCTAGTGAAGAGTCCTACTTGGACCAAGACTCTATGGGAGAGTCCCATTGGAACTGGAACTCTACTATTTATGAAGAATTAATTAGTAATTAGATTACTAATTGACTCAATTTGATTGAGTAAAGAGCTTTGGAACAAGTCTAATTGAATTAAATTCAGCTCGACTCAGATTGGGATTGATATGATTAAACCCTATTACAAGAGAAATTTGATTATGATTCGATCAGGATTTGGACTCAGCTAATTCTTAATTGGGTTAGAAATTTGATAAGATATTTAGATTTATAATTGAATTAGATTCATTTTTATCAGTGGTTTTAATCCAAATTTGATTTGGATTAGAATTGAATTAGAAATGAAGAGTCCAAGTCAGACTAGGACTCTATCCTTATCTTTTGCACCGCACCTAGATCTGTGCCAATTTCTCCATGCCTAATTGGATTTGGATTTTAATTTTTGGCATCATGAGAGAGGATCCAATAAGGGTGGTTGGCTATAGTTGATGTGTCATAATATTATCTCTTGCCTAATTCGAATGCGATCCGAATTAGAGATAAGATGCAGACTAGGAAAGAAATTTTTCGTATATGATGTATTATTGGAGCCATATTATTTTTTTTTATTTTTTTTGAGGAATCCTTTAGTATGTGAGACTTTAAATTTCATCTCCATATCTTACTAATTTTTATAAAATTTTTGGGGATACCAAAAAAGAATTTTGGTGTTGATTTATGGCATCCTTTCTTGGAAAGTCCTAATTCCTAGTCTATAAAAAGGGGACCCCTCTCTTAGACGTCCCATGGTCAATTCTCTTGTAGATTTTTTTTTTTTCTAGAGCCTCTTATCCTCATACTCTCTTCCTCCTCCAGATCTCCTATCACTTTAGAGTGTCCAAGATGCTTGTAGAAGAAAGAAGAGGTCAGCTGTCGAAGTTGTTCACAGACTAGCATCTCTGAGCCCCTGATCTATGCTAGTCTTTGCGTAGATTTTCTTATAGAGGCCAGATGACTTTGTGTGGCTGCGAGCAACCTAAAGAATATTCTATCAAACTATTGGATCAGAGGATATCAAGATCAAAATTTGTTTGGTAATGATCTCTAACTTATTTTGATTCCTATGGTAGATCTAATAGTTAAATCTAGAATTTCAACATCGATGAGATCGATGTGATTTTTATTTTCAGATCTAAAGCATATATTTTTCATATCCAAGATCTTGATGTGGTAGTCTAAGATTAGATCTTATACATGTGATTAGAATTAAATTATTTAATCTATTATTTTTATTTCATAAAATTTTTAATTGCATGTACTGCACTACCGTAAATTTTTTTTCACAAAGCTAGGTTGGTGGCGAAGGATTTTAAACAAAGACAAAAAATTGAATATGATGAAACCTTCTCACCAGTGGCTATTTTCAAGTTCATTTAGATTTTACTTACTATAGTAGCATACTATGATTTTGAGATTTGGTAGATGGATGTCAAGATCGCATTCCTCAATAGTAATCTAGAGAAAGAGGTCTATATGACTCAGCCAAAGAGATTTATCTCAAGAGGAAGGATAAATCAAGTATGCAAGCTAAAGAGATCTATTTATGGATTAAAGCAAGCTTTGAAAAGTTGGAACATCTAATTTGATATGACAATCAAAGAGTTTGGCTTTATCAAAAATAAGGATGAACCATGTGTGTATAAGAAGACAAGTGGGAGTGCTGTTGTCTTTTTGGTTCTATATATCGATGACATACTACTCATTGAGAATGATATCCCAATGATGCAATCGGTCAAGACTTGTCTATCGAATAAGTTTTTCATAAAAGACTTAGGTGAAACATCCTATAAACTAGGTATAAAAATCTATGAGATAGATCTAAAAGGATGTTAGGCTTATCCCAGTCATGGTACGTAGTGTTGGGAAATATGTCTCAAATATCAATTGTCAGCCTGTTGACGGTTGAGCAACCAAGTATTATAATTGATTTATTAATAAATAAAATATATTTTTGATATTTTTATCACAAGTTTTCATCTTCTAATGAACTCCATTGTTGTGATGAAGTCCTTAAGACTATTTAGGTTCGATAAAGAGAGGATTTATCGATTAGTCATTAAAACTATTCACGATCAAATGATAGGCTGTTAATTAGGACGACAGCTTCTATCGAGCATAGGTCGCTGTAGGCCATATGGGTTGGTTATCTTCTTAACCAAAGAGTGTGAAGACACTGGTATGGCATATAGGTGAGATGTAATGATACATCGTCATTGAACATGATCAACTCTAGAGCATTCTGCTGTCGAGAATGTCTCTGATGGGATATAGGTATAAGTATCCCTTAGACTTGATGTCATCTCAGTGGCTTACAAGCAACTCACTATCCTTTGGTACTGGACTAACTAAATTTTTAATTTAGTGACGGAAGGCTTCTGGATATAGTCAAGTACTTGCAAAGTCAAAGTGTGATCGAGATGGGATTGATCACTCCAAAATTTGGAGAAAAATGAGTCGCTGTATTTCAATTTAGCAAAATCTTGGCCAGGGTAATCTATCAGATGGATTTAATACTTTGAAATACAATGCAGACAACCTAATCAGAGTTGACAGTTGAACTCTGAGGTATCCTATGAGCATTTTGGTCAAGGGGTTGAATTATATGCAAACTATATCTGTATGGGTTCTAAGGATGTTGTTCTACACATTCAACCTATCCGACCGTCGGGTACCATTATTAGATGGTCACTTTGATTGGTATAAAAATTTATTTATATACTATCAACTTAAGTTTGAACCTATGAGATCACATACATTAGAGTTCACGATCCGATAGGATGGTTGATCAACGATTAAGAATCGTTCTAGGGTTAAACAATCAATACGATTGATATTTAACCTAGTGCAAGTGTTGCAGGAGGATCGATTAGCAATTCGATTGCTAATTGACTTAATTTGATTAAACCAATGGGCTGAAATTAAGTTTAATTAAATATTATTTATTTAGATTTAGTTTGGGCTTGATTGGATCAAGTCCAATTAATTTATTGGATAAGTCAAGTGCAAGAAAAAACTAGTCTCAGTTCAATTAGGACTTGGGTCAACCTAATTTCTAATTCGATTAGAAAATTAAATCTAATTTAAATCTAATTTAATCTGATTAAATTAGACTCTTAATTGGATTAAGATCTATTTTAATTAGATTGATTTGATTTTGGTTTGATTTGGTTTGAGAAATCAAATTTGAATAAGTCATAGATTGAATCCTAGTAACACTAGGATTCAACCTTGCACCACCTTAGCCCCCCACGCCCACTCTCTCTTATCCCATGCCCACTCTCTCTTATTTTGTATGACAAAATCCTCTCTCACAAGTCTTCATGCATGCCCAAAACTTTCTTCTCTTTCTCTCTTACATGGAATGTGGTTGTGGATCAAGTCAAAGTAGGAATTAGTTTGGATTTCAAATTCTATGAGATAGAGTTTTAGGAAATCAAAACTCTTTCTTTATGGCACTGATTTTACTCAGATTTTTTTTTTGAGATTTTTGTGGCTTTTATGGCACATAATTGAAGCGAAAATTTAGTGCAGGGGCAAAATGGTAATTTTAAAACTTTTTCAAAATTACTATTTTACAGCAAAATTATTAATTAATCTCATTAATTAATACTAATTAACCCTACACTAGGATCTAAATATGATACAACAGCATGCATTTAAATTTGAAATTCAAATTTGAATCAGTAAACGTTTTACAGTACTGTGTTCAGAACACATCACCTTTTGCGGGTAGTCGATCACCGCAATCTGATCACCGTTGGAGGGCTCTGGTCATCACGTCGCAGCCACCCAACTGTCTGGCCTCTGTGGATCGTCCACACGAAGCTCCTGTCTGATCAGCTCCTCACGAATGCTAGTTCATGATTTCACCCTTTGATGGCAGATGTTGATCGAACTCCTTCGATCGATGTGTGCTGACTTCTCGAATGCTCCGGATCATCTGCACAGTTACTTGAGAGGCTGATGGATCTCTCTCTAAAATTTGGTGGACTCACGACACTCGTGGCACACCAATCTCACTTCCCGAACCCTAGGTAGAAACCCTAGGGTACACACCAAAAACCCTGCGCCCAATTTTCTCTCTTTTCTTTCTTTTTCTCTCGGAAGGTTTTGGACCTTCACCTTGCGCAGAAGCCTTCCTCACACCCAAAAGTTTCTCTCCTAATTTTTCTACGCACGTCCCACCTTTCTCCTCTTTTTAAAACAACGTCGAACGTGTCTTATCCGCGTGAGAGGATAAAGACAAGAGGTTACACATTTGAATTCAAATCAAATTTGAATTCAAACGAAAACCAACATATCTCTATCCTTTTGGGCGTGAGAAGAGAAGGGGCGTGGCTCCTTGTGCATGGAAAAGTTTCATGAGAAACCTTTTCTCGTGTAAGTAATGTGGCGCACAAAATGGATAAGGATGAAAGGGCAAGTGATAAGTTATCCATTCAAATTCAAACATGCTTTGAATTTGAATGGCTAACTAATTAATTTATCCATCCATATGGCGCACAAATGAGGACGTGGGGAAGGGTTTTATGTGAGAAAAATTTCATGAGAAGTTTCTTCTCGTGAATTCAAATGGGTGCAAGGAAGTTGGGTGACGCAGGAAATTTAAAACAAGGTGGTTTGATTCAAATTGAGCCAACCTAGTTTAAAATAGGTTGAGCACAATTAGACCAAATTAAACCCAACATAATTAGGCTTAATTAGGCTTAATAAAATTCTAATCAAATCAGGAATTAACTAAACCTAACCCCTGATCAAATCAGGGACTAAACCACCTTAGCGATTAGGTCAACATTTAACCTAATCGGGTCAATCCAAACTGAATCCAATTCAATTGGACTTGATCCAAAAATAATTACTCAATCAAATTGAGTTAATTAGTGACTAAATCACTAATTAAACCTCTCATAAATGTTGAGTCCAAATCCGATGGGCAATCAGGCATCAGAGACCATCGATATGAAACCCTGATCAAAGAGTTCAAATTTCAAATTCAAAATTCAAAATTCAAAATTTTGACCCCGGTACCCAAAATCTGTGGAACTCATGATTAGAGAATCCTAATTCTCAATCATAGAGTTCCAGATAGATAAGACTCATAATCAGCCATCAGATCAGAAAGGAACCTCTAATGTGTGTGACCCCGCAGGTTCGAACCTAAGCCGGTAGCACAGGAACAAATTTCTGTACTAATCGAAGTGACCATCTAGCAATGGTACCCGACGATCGGATAGGTCGAATAATTACAATCGCAACATTCAGAACCTACATGAATATGGTTACCGTATAATTCATCCCTTTTGATCCCTGTGTTTAGGATGACTCAGGGTTAAACTGTCAACCCTGATGATATCATCCGAATCGTGCTCAACTCAATTAGTCCTGTGACTCCTCACTAGGACTACCCTGGCCAAGGTTTTGCTAAATTGAAACACGACTGTACACAGCTCCTAAACTGGAGTGGTCAATCCCAACTTGACACACGCACAAACAAGTCAAGTACTTGACTACACCCAGCAACCTTCCGTCACTGAATTAGAAATTCAGGTAGTCCAGTGCCTAAGTGCAGTGAGTTGCTTGCAAGTCACCGTGGCGGTCTCAGGTCGGAGGGACATTTATACCCATATCCCATCGGAGCAAATCTTGACAGCAGAAATAGCTCCGGAGTTGGTCACGTTCAGTGCAGATGTACCATTACATCTCACCTGTATGCCATACCAGTGTCTCCACACTCTTTGGTTATGAGGACAACCAACCCATATGGCACACAATGACCTATGCTCGATAAATATTGTCGTCCTTGGTAACAACGTATCATTTGGTCGCGAACATGTTTAAGGACTAAACGACAAATCCTCCTTTGTCGAGTCTAAATAGTCCTAAAGACTTCACCACAACACAGGAGTTCATTAGAAGATGAAACATTTGTGATGAAAAAATATCAAAATAACTTTTATTTATTTATAATTCATGTACTAATACAAAAGGAGCACAACCGTCAACAGGCTGACGATTGGCTTTGGGACACTATTCCCAACAATCTCCCACTTGGCCTAAAGCCTATCGGTGCAATATCTAATACCCATCTTCGACTTGTAGTCGTTGAACTCCTTCACCACAATGGCTTTAGTGAATGGGTCGGCCAGGTTCTCCTTCCCGTCGATCTTCTGAAGGTCGACGTCACCTCGATCCACGATCTCCCGGATGAGATGGTAGCGGCGCAGAATATGCTTCGTCCGCTGGTGTGCCTTTGGTTCCTTCGCCTGAGCAATGGCTCCAGAGCTGTCGCAGTAGAGCAGAACTGGACCAACAAGGGAGGGTGCTACTCCGAGCTCGGTGATGAATTTTCTCAGCCACACCACTTCTTTGGCAGCATCTGATGCAGCAATATACTCCGCCTCGCATACTGAATCAGCCACAGTGTGCTGCTTGGAACTCTTCTAGCAGACAGCCCCACCATTAAGGGTAAAAATAAATCCTGACACACTCTTGCTATCATCGCGATCAGACTGGAAACTAGAGTCTGTAAACCCTATAAGTCTCAAGTCCGATTCACCATATATAAGCCACTGGTCCTTAGTATTTCTTAAATACTTCAGGATGGTTTTAACAACCTTCCAGTGATTCTCTCCTGGATCAGATTGGTATCTACTCACTACCCCTAGTGAGTATGCCACATCTGGTCGTGTACATGTCATGGCGTACATGATAGATCCCACTGCCGAAGCATATGGAATCCTACCCATAAGCCACTGGTCCTTAGTATTTCTTAAATACTTCAGGATGGTTTTAACAACCTTCCAGTGATTCTCTCCTGGATCAGATTGGTATCTACTCACTACCCCTAGTGAGTATGCCACATCTGGTCGTGTACATGTCATGGCGTACATGATAGATCCCACTGCCGAAGCATATAGAATCCTACCCATACGCTCTCTCTCTTGAGGTGTTGTCGGACAATTCCTCTTCGAGAGAGAAATTCCATGGCCTATCGGTAGATAGCCTTTCTTGGAATTTTCCATGCTGAACCTTTTCAGCATAGTATCAATGTACGTGGACTGGGATAAGCCAAGCAACTTTTTGGATCTATCCCTATAGATCCTCATCCCTAGGATGTAGGAAGCTTCTCCCAGATCCTTCATGGAGAACTGTGACGATAGCCAAATCTTTATTCCCTGTAATGCAGGGACATCATTCCCGATTAAGAGAATGTCATCCACATACAATACAAGAAATACTACTGCTGGACCATTAGCCCACTTATAAATGCAGGGTTCTTCTCCGTTCTTAACGAAGCCATACGTTTTGATCGTCCTATCAAAACGTATGTTCCAACTCTGAGATGCCTGCTTAAGTCCATAAATGGACCTCTGTAGCTTGCACACCTTAGACTCATCTGTGGATGTGAACCCTTCAGGTTGTATCATATACACCTCTTCGTCTAGCTCTCCGTTTAGGAAAGCTGTCTTCACATCCATCTGCCAAATTTCATAGTCCAGATGGGCAGCTATCGCAAGCATAATCCGAATGGATTTGAGCATTGCCACAGGAGAAAACGTCTCGTCATAGTCTATACCATAACGTTGATGATATCCCTTGGCAACCAGACGGGCTTTATAGGTCTCCACCTTTCCGTCTGTGCCCCTCTTCCTTTTGAAGACCCACTTACACCCTATGGGTTTTACTCCTTCGGGTGGGTCAACCAATGTCCACACATCGTTGACCTTCATGGACTCCATTTCGGATTTCATGGCCTCTAGCCATTTCTTAGAGTCAGGTCTCTGCATTGCATCCATGTAGGTGATCGGATCCTCATCGTTTTCATCAAGTTCGATAGGATCACCATCCCGGACCAAGAAACCATAGTATCTGTCCGGTTGATGTGGTACTCTACCAGACCGCCTTAAGGGTGCATAATCAATGGGCTCCGGATCTGATCTAATTAAATCCGGTTCAGGTTCAGTAACATTTGTCGGTTTTTCCACCTGTCGAACTTCGTCAAGTTCGACTTTAGAGGCAACAGTTCCTTCACTAAGGAACTCCTTTTCTAAAAAGATTGCCTTAAGGCTGACAAACACCTTTTGCTCATCAGCAAGGTAGAAATAATACCCTTTGGTCTCTTTTGGGTACCCTATAAAATTACACTTGTCAGACCTAGGTCCAAGCTTGTCTGTAATTAAACGTTTAACATAAGCCGGACACCCCCAAACCCTAAGGTGCGAGAGTACTGGCTTACGTCCTATCCATATCTCATATGGCATTTTGGCTACAGACTTACTCGGAACTCTATTTAGAAGGTAACAAGCCGATTCGAGCGCATATCCCCAGAGGGAGATCGGCAGACCAGCAAACCCCATCATGGATCGAACCATGTCTAACAGGGTCCGATTCCTCCTTTCAGACACACCATTATGCTGTGGTGTTCCAGGAGGAGTCCACTGAGAGAGAATCCCATTCTCCCCTAGATACGTCAGAAACTCATTGGAAAGGTATTCACCTCCTCGATCAGATCGAAGAGTTTTAATACACTTCCCAGTTTGTTTTTCTACCTCATTTCGGAATAGTTTGAACATTTCAAATGATTCCGACTTATGCTTCATTAAATAGACATACCCATACCTAGATAGGTCGTCTGTGAAGGTTATGAAGTAGAAAAATCCACCTCTTGCACTTGAGCTCATGGGTCCACATACATCAGAATGTACCAGACCTAAGAGTTCACTGGCTCGCTCACCTTTTCCAGTAAAAGGTGACTTGGTCATCTTTCCAAGAAGACAGGACTCACAGGTTGGAAGTGATTCACAATCACTAACTTCAAGAATTCCTTCTTGAGCCAACCTGTTTATCCTGTTCTTATTGATATGACCTAGCCTACAGTGCCAAAGGTAGACTTCTGACACATTATCTATTCTAGAGCGTTTACCGAATTTTTGAACCACATTAACAGGCTGTGATAGTAAGTAAATTCCATTATTTAATTGTCCAACAAATATTGTAACACCATTCAAAATGATATTGCAAATATTTCTTTTTATTAAAAAATCATAACCGTACATGGCCAAAAGGCCTACAGAAATAATATTTAATAAAAAACTTGGACAATAGTTACATTCACTCAGAATTACATTACGAGAATTGATTATAAGACTCATGATTCCTAAAGCTAGAACTGGAACTTTGCTTCCATCTCCAACATTCAGGAACCTCTCGCCTTCATCAAATCTTCTACTGACCTGCAGACCCTGCATCGAATTACAAATATGATAAGGGCTTCCGGTATCCAATACCCAGGCAGTAGTATCACAAATCGAAAAGTTGCAAGGAGTTATCATATAATTACCTTGCTTCTTCTTTGGCCTATTCGGGTCCAGTGAGGCAATGTATTGAGGACAGTTCCTCTTCCAATGCCCGTGCTTCTTGCAAAAGAAGCACTCCGCCTGGCTCTGGTCATGCTTGCGCTTCTTGGTCTGACCCCGTGCTACTGTCCCAGCATGAGATTGCACCTTCTTATTTTTCTTCTTCTTGTTCTTCTTCCCCTTCCCAAAGGGTTGACGACGAGAAGAAGACCCTCCCACTACATTCACCGACTCCTTATGGAGTTGGTGATCCTTCTCAAAGTTCTGCAACAACCCCAACAATCCGTGGTAGTTTACTGCAGGCTTTGTCATTCGAAAATGAGTAAGGAATGGGAGGAAGGACTTGGGCAAGGAATTAAGGATCGCATCCTTACCGAGCTGCTCGTGCAGAGGAAAGCCCAATTTGCTTAGGCGCTCAATCATCTCGATCATATACAGTACATGATCAGTGACTGAGGCCCCATCCCTCATCCGAGCATTGAAAATAGCACAACTAGTTTTGTGCCTTTCAACGTCGTCAGGCGTGCCAAAGGAGTCGTTCAACATTTGAAGCATCTCCTGTGGCTGGGCGTTCTCAAACCTTCGGCTGAACTCGTCATTCATTGCTGCCAGCATAATACATCGAACGGTGGTGCGGTCATTGAGCCACTTCAAGTAAGTGTCTCGGATCGCTTTACTAGCGTTCGGAGCTGGCTCCTCAGGTGCTGGATCCGTTACTACATAAAGGATCCGTTCATGGTCAAGGACGATTTTCAATTTTCGATACCAGCTATCGAAATTGGGTCCCATGAGCTTGTCATTATCTAATAATGACCGGAGCGACAGGGTAGTGGCCACAGCTGCTTAAAGGAAAATGAGACCTCTATTAGTACATAAATTAATACTAAAGACTTGGACTTTAGTCTAAAGTTTTTTCTAATATTTTTACGAACTGGTAGCCTCATCCTCCAATTCGAGAAATTACTTTAATTCCTTAATGGGTACTAGAATCCACACAGACTACACACGAGCCCAACTTTGGTTGGTCAACCCATGTGCATCTATGGGTAGGTTCTTAACCAGTTGTTTCTCTAAACAACTTCTAGTAATTTATTTTGCCCCAGAACCTAATCAGTAGGCTTTGGCCTCCACTGAAAAGATCTGGTTAGGTCCAACCATTAACATGACTTAATTTAGTGAATCGGACCAATAAATGATCAGGCCCGACTTTGGCCGGCCAACCTAACCACCATCAGAAAGACTCAATCAAATTATCATATTATGAATAATAATTCTATTAGCCAATGAGAACCAGGCCTTTGGGCCTCCAATGATCATTGAACTAATGGACTCATTATCATTCACTTAATGGGAGGCTATGACTTAGTTATCATTATAACTTAATCATTTTAGGGACCTAATAATTTTGAGGATTTTATTAAAGAATAGTAGAGAAGAAATCATCCAGCCAATTTCAATCCTCCCACTGACTTCACCAAGTCAGATTAAAAAAGATTTAATTAAAGCTGGCATTAGGAGCACCTAAATCAGTCATACTGATTTACCTAATGACATGGGTGAGCTCTAATCACCAAGTGATCTAATCAAAATCTAACTTACCAGATTGGCCAGGTAAGTGAGATCAGTGGTGGGGATTTGCCATTAACTCGTCAATGATCGAATCAATGCGAGTAGCTCCCACTTAAGAACCACTGGTCAAAACTGCCGAACTTACCTTAGACACCAACCGGTTCATTAGTTTTAATTTTGATCAACTTAGTAAATAGAGCTCCACCGCGTAGCCATGAATTAAGTCCATCTTGGTCTAGTTAAAGACATGGACCCATTCAACTACAACTATTGAAGTTGAGTCTAGAGTATCCTTGACCTAATCTAATTCAACTTTTGATTAGATTTGACCAATTACTCTAATTAGTCCATTTTTTTAAACTAACCTTAGGTCTAACCCAATTATGGACCTAATTCATCTAACCCATTGACCCAAAAGTTTATGCAATTGTCTTAGGTCTTAATTCACAATTCTAGACCTACTAGACAACACTTAATTCTTTTAATTAAGTACTTGGGCTGATGGGTCAGGGTTTGGCATTTCGAAAACAATTTTCAAATTTGAAAGATTTTATTTTCTGTTCACCAAATGTGTTAACTCATTTCACAAACGGGTCAGCACATTTCATAAACAGCAATTCTATTGCTCATTTCATAACAGAAAATAACTCAAAATAAATCATAAATTTTTTTTTAGATCTAATCTAACACATTCATGATAAATTTCTTAATTAAGTCCTTTCGCTGCTTCATCGGCATGGGATATAATTGCATCGGCACCCCTACCGCCATAGGAGACCCCATCGAATGGGAAGAGAGGGCCTTTAAACCCTACTTTTCTCCTATGACCGGACGGCCATGGCAACCAACCCAATTAGATTACTTGCTACTTGGATCATGTATATCTAAATATATAAATTTTAAAATTTAAATTTTGAATTTCAAATTTTAAATTTCAAATTTCAAATTTTAAATTTCAAATTTGAGATTTCAACCAAATTTTAAATTTCAAATTTTCAATCTTTGAATTTTAAATTTTGAATTTTGAATTTCAAATTTCAAATTTCAAATTTCAAATTTGAGATTTCAACCAAATTTCAAATTTCAAATTTTGAATTTTGAATTTCAAATTTCAAATTTCAAATTTCAAATTTCAAATTTGAGATTTCAACCAAATTTCAAATTTCAAATTTGAATTTCAAATTTGAAACTTCTAACAAATTTCAAATTTCAAATTTCAAATCTTTTTGAATTTTGAATTTTGAATTTTGAATTTCAAATTTAAACTTATAGATTACACCTTAATCTATGCATGCATATGTATATCATATTCTAGAACCAGCTCTGATACCAATTGAAGCGAAAATTTAGTGCAGGGGCAAAATGGTAATTTTAAAACTTTTTCAAAATTACTATTTTATAGTGGAATTATTAATTAATCTCATTAATTAATACTAATTAACCCTACACTAGGATCTAAATATGATACAACAGCATGCATTTAAATTTGAAATTCAAATTTGAATCAGTAAACGTTTTACAGTACTGTGTTCAGAACACATCACCTTTTGCGGGTAGTCGATCACCGCAATCTGATCACCGTTGGAGGGCTCTGATCGTCACGTCACAGCCACCCAACTATCTGGCCTCTGCGGATCGTCCACATGAAGCTCCTGTCTGATCAACTCCTCACGAATGCTAGTTCGTGATTTCACCCTTTGATGGCAGATGTTGATCGAACTCCTTCGATCGATGTGTGCCGACTTCTTGAATGCTCTGGATCATCTGCACAGTTACTTGAGAGGCTGATGGATCTCTCTCTAAAATTTGGTGGACTCACAACACTCGTGGCACACCAATCTCACTTCCCGAACCCTAGGTAGAAACCCTAGGGTACACACCAAAAACCCTGCGCCCAATTTTCTCTCTTTTCTTTCTTTTTCTGTCGGAAGGTTTTGGACCTTCACCTTGTGCAGAAACCTTCCTCACACCCCAAAGTTTCTCTCCTAATTTTTCTACGTACGTCCCACCTTTCTCCTCTTTTTAAAACAACGTCGAACGTGTCTTATCCGTGTGAGAGGATAAAGATAAGAGGTTACACATTTGAATTCAAATCAAATTTGAATTCAAACGAAAACCAACTTATCCCTATCCTTTTGGGTGTGAGAAGAGAAGGGGCGTGGCTCCTTGTGTGTGGAAAAGTTTTATGAGAAACCTTTTCTCGTGTAAGTAATGTGGCGCACAAAATGGATAAGGATGAAAGGGCAAGTGATAAGTTATCCATTCAAATTCAAACATGCTTTGAATTTGAATGGCTAACTAATTAATTTATCCATCCATATGGCACACAAATGAGGATGTGGGGAAGGGTTTTACGTGAGAAAAATTTCACAAGAAGTTTCTTCTCGTGAATTCAAATGGGTGCAAGGAAGTTGGGTGATGCAGGGAATTTAAAACAAGGTGGTTTGATTCAAATTGAGCCAACCTAGTTTAAAATAGGTTGAGCACAATTAGATCAAATTAAACCCAACATAATTAATCTTAATTAGGCTTAATAAAATCCTAATCAAATCAAGAATTAACTAAACCTAACCCCTGATCAAATCAGGGACTAAACCACCTTAGCGATTAGGTCAACATTTAACCTAATCGGGTCAATCCAAACTGAATCTAATTCAATTGGACTTGATCCAAAAATAATTACTCAATCAAATTGAGTTAATTAGTGATTAAATCACTAATTAAACCTCTCATAAATGTTGAGTCCAAATCCGATGGGCAATCAGGCATCAGAGACCATCGATATGAAACCCTGATCAAAGAGTTCAAATTTCAAATTCAAAATTCGAAATTCAAAATTTTGACCCCGATACCCAAAATGTGTGGAACTCATGATTAGAGAATCCTAATTCTCAATCATAGAGTTCCAGATAGATAAGACTCATAATCAGCCATCAGATCAGAAAGGAACCTCTAATGTGTGTGACCCCGCAGGTTCGAACCTAAGCCGGTAGCACAGGAACCAATTTCTGTACTAATCAAAGTGACCATCTAGCAATGGTACCCGACAACCGGATAGGTCGAATAATTATAATCGCAACATTCAGAACCTACGTGAATATGGTTACCGTATAATTCATCCCTTTTGATCCCTGTGTTTAGGATGACTCAGGGTTAAACTGTCAACCCTGATGATATCATCCGAATCATGCTCAACTCAATTAGTCCTGTGACTCCTCACTAGGACTACCCTGGCCAAGGTTTTGCTAAATTGAAACACGACTGTACACAGCTCCTAAACTGGAGTGATCAATCCCATCTTGACACACGCACCGACAAGTCAAGTACTTGACTACACCCAGCAACCTTCCGTCACTGAATTAGAAATTCAGGTAGTCCAGTGCCTAAGTGCAGTGAGTTGCTTGCAAGTCACCGTGGCGGTCTCAGGTCGGAGGGACATTTATACCCATATCCCATCGGAGTAAATCTTGACAGCAAAAATAGCTCCGGAGTTGGTCACGTTCAGTGCAGATGTACCATTACATCTCACCTGTATGCCATACCAGTGTCTCCACACTCTTTGGTTATGAGGATAACCAACCCATATGGCACACAACGACCTATGCTCGATAAATATTGTCATCCTTGGTAACAACGTATCATTTGGTCGCGAACATGTTTAAGGACTAAACGACAAATCCTCCTTTGTCGAGTCTAAATAGTCCTAAGGACTTCACCACAACACAGGAGTTCATTAGAAGATGAAACATTTGTGATGAAAAAATACCAAAATAACTTTTATTTATTTATAATTCATGTACTAATACAAAAGGAGCACAACCGTCAACAGGCTGACGATTGGCTTTGGGACACTATTCCCAACAATAATATGTGCCCTTTTCTAGTGGTCCATGATAGAAAAAGGAGGGGATGCCTAAGAGTTGGGCGCCCCTTGTCTTGCCTTGTTTAGATAATCCTTGACTAGGTATTTGACCTAGAAAAGAACTCTTCATATCTCCCAATTTAAAATGAATTTCTTTATAAAATTTTTGTGTATTATAGAGCATTGAGAGTCCTTTGGGGCATCCTAAAATCAAGGGGAAAGAGTCTTGGGGCATGGAGATCTAATTGACACAAAACTAGGTGTCTGGGTTAGAGCAAAGAGAAGAAGAAGAGGGTCTTCTTCTAGAGTTGCTGGGTTCATCTCTTTTCTTCCTCCATCTGTAAGTTTTCTAAGAGTGTCTCATCTAAAACTCCTTCTCCTACTTCTTATCTTTAGAAGAATCCAAATCAAGAAGAAGGAGGTATCTGATCGACCATCGAAGAAGGATCAGCGCAGTACTAGCATACTGTGCTGATTTTCTAGACCAGGACTTCTGATCATGATTCGTGGGCTCGTGTGGATGACTCCTAGAGGTCGGACGTATGTGCAGCTCACAACGTTATCTTCAAGTCTGAATCAGTAAAGTTAGAACATCTAACTTGTAAAGTAATAGATCTGATCTATTATATATTACATACATTAGATGTAGTATAGAAATATGTTGATATGATCAACATGTAGTTCTTGCTCTTTATATTTTAATTTTTAATTTAATATCATGTAATAATCATATAATAAGATCTTAGATCTAAAAATTCTCTAATTTTAATAAGATAAATTTATGATTTATTTTAATCTTTCGCGGCCTGATCTTAAAAAAGTTTCAAGATCTAACCCTGAAACCCTAGATCTGGTTCTTTCAATTAGTATCAGAGCCTAGGTTGTTTATTACATGATTATTTATACATGCTTAGATTAGTTCTTAGATTAAATCTAATTTATAATCTAATTATTAAATCTAAGATTAAAATTTTTAGATCAATCATGAACTGTAGGTTGTCCTGCTGTAAGGTTTATCCCTTACAGTGCAAAAGTTATCCTAGTTCGTGTAGATCTATCTTTAATCATAAATTTGTTAGATATAATCTAGATTAAATTCATGATTTATTATATTTAAAATATATTTAAATCTAAAATAAAATCTCTTTGTTAATAATTTTCTCACAAAGAATCATCATATATTTGTCTAGAAAATTTGCGCTGTTTAAAGTTGAAATTGTTTCAATTATATGAACCTGTTTAGATTAGATCTAAAGTAGTTTCATGCTTATTTCACTTGCATTTTGATTATGAATCAAACAAGCACCTTGGTTGGTAGAACCATCTTGTAAAAATATTTTATAAATATAAAAATTATTTTCAAAAAGTCGAACTCCAACCCTCAGCCCAAAACTTAATTGAGAATTAAGAAGTTGTTTGATTAGGTTCTAGAATTGTGAATTGAAGAACCTAAGACACAAACCATAACACATTGAGTTAATGGGTTAGTGGAAATTAGATCCATTAATTGGGTTAGACCTAAGGTTAGATTAAAGATGGACTTAATTAGAGAATTGACTAAATCTAATCAATTGTTGTCTTAGATTAGGTCAAGGATTCTGTAGATCAATTATAATAGTTATAGTTGGTCAAGTCCATATCTTTAATGAGAACCAAATGGACTTGATTCTTGGCTATGTGGTCTAGCACGAACTGTTAGGTTGATTTAATCGAAACTAATTAAACTAGTTGGTGTCTAAAGTAAACCAGACCGGTAGTTTCTAATTGGCAGCCTGCTTACCTGGCCATTTCTGATGGTGTCTAAGGCAAGCTTTGGCAGACCCTCCCACCGATTGAACTTACCTGACCTCTTGGTGAAATTATATTTTGATCGGATCACTTGACTATTCGAGCTGACCCATGTCAACTAGATAAATCAGTGTGATTGATTTAGATGCTCCTAGACCAATCCTTTTAATGGTCTCCCTTAAGCTGACTTGGTGAAACCAGTGGGAGGATCATGATAAGCTGGTTCATCTGACCTCCTCCTCTAAATCAATTAAATTCTGTAAAATTATTAGGTCCTTAAAATAAAATAGTTATGGTGATAACTAGATCATAGCCTCCCATTAAGTGGATGATAATAGGTTCATCAGTTGGATAATCATTGGAGGCCCAAAGGCCTGGTGTTTATCGGCTGATGGAATTGTCATTCATAATATGATTCTTTGACTGTATCTTTCTAAATGGTGGTTAAGTTAGCCAACCAAAGTTGGGCCTAATCATTCATTGGCTAGATGGGCCAAATATGGTCATGTTAATGGTTGGACCTAACCGCACCTTTTCAGTGGAGGCCAAAGCCTACTGATTAGGGACTAGGGCAAAATTAAAATTACTAAAAATTATTTAGAGAAATAATTGGTTACGAACCTACCCTTAGATGTACATGGGTTGGCCAACCAAAGTTGGGCTTATGTACAGTATAAGTGGATTCTAGTACCCACTAAGGAATTAGGGTAATTCTTTGAATTGGAGGTAGAGGCTACCAATTTGAATAAAATAGTGGAAGAAACCTTTTGATTAAAGTTTAAATCTTTAGGTTTAATGAATCAATTACTAATTAGGTTATAATTTTTCTTTATGCAGATATGACCACTTTTCTATCGCTTCGATCATTGTTGGACAATGATAAGTTTGTAGGACCCAACTTCGGTAGCTGGTACCGAAAGTTGAAGATAGTCCTGGAGCATGAATGGATCCTATATGTGATAACGGATCCTACACCTGAGGAGCCAGCTATCAATGCATATGGAATAGTCAGAGACACTTTACCAGAGGTGGCTCAGTGATCGGATCACAGTGCGCTGCATCATGCTGGCTGCCATGAGCAACGAGTTTAGTCGCAGATTGAGATGACTCAACTAAAGGACATGCTTCAAGTGTTGGAGGATATCTTTGGCACACCTGATGACGTAGAGAGGCACAAGACTAGTTGTGCTATCTTCAATGCTAAAATACGGGATGGTGCCTCTGTCACTGATCATATATTGTACATGATCGAGCTGATAGAGCATTTGAGCA
>NC_025993.2:59320519-59351657 GCF_000442705.2 Elaeis guineensis
CCTCGATTCACAATCTCGAGGTCGGGGGCGTGACAATTAATATGGTATCAGAGCATAAGTAGATAGATAAAGACATGTAGAATAGAATGAGCGAGTGATGGGTAGATATTAGGAAATTTAAGAGGTTAGTTATGATGATTATGATCTGACCTGTCTCAAGTAAGTTTATAACCTTATTAAGGATAAGTTATTATCTCAAATTTATCATAGGTCAAATGCCTCCACGACGAACGAAGAATACTCAAGGAGCGGTAGGAGGGACATCAAATCCACTTGGTGATAACACTCCCCAATTGAATAGCGGCACATCTCAGCAGGAGGGAATCCTTGATCCTACCGAAAATACTCCGACAGTACAGGAGGAGCCGAACATGACTCAACTAATGCAAACTCTGATCGGAGTAGTTCAAACACAAAAAGTTACTTCAACAACAACATGCACAGCCACGTCAGCATTTTCCACCGACACCTGGACATGGAGAACATCCGATGCAGAGAAAAATATCGTCGAGTTTAAGAAGCTAGCCCCTCCAGCCTTCAAAGGGACCATCGAGCCACTGGAAGCAGATAACTGGATTATGGAAATGGAGAAGGCATTCGTGCAAGAATGCCACGATGAAGAGAAGATCCGCTACACAGCATATCTGTTACAAGGCGAGGCATACAACTGGTGGCGTATACTTGAACAAAAATATGAACACGATAGGATACCACTCACTTGGGAGAGATTTCGAGATGAATTCTTTGACAAGTACTTCCCGAAGTGTCAGAATACAGAAAGAGCAGGAGTTCATTCATCTGAAATAGGAACAGATCCGTTGCAGAATATGAAGCTAAATTCATGGAGTTAGCCAAGTTTGTTCCAAGATTAGTTGAGATTGAGCAAGACAGAGTACATAAATTTGAAATGGGACTGAAGACAGAAATTAAAAAAAAGTTGTACCCTATGAGTTAACTACTTATGCCTCAGTTGTGAATAAAGCTCTAATAATTGAGAGAGAAGTTAATGAAGCACATGCGGAGAGAACGGAATCAGAAGAAGAGAAATAGGTTTGGTGGAACTCAAGGACGAAATCAGAACAATAAGGGTCCAGCAAAGAAGCCAGCAAATGATAAGAATCGTGAGAATGAGCAGCTAGATGTTCGAGATGTCCGAAGAGAGCATGAGTCTTCTAATTGCCCATGGGGTTCTTGTTTTAGCTGTGGACAGAAAGGACACAAATTGCAGATTGCCCCCAGAGGATGGAATAGACCCACACAAACAAAGGATGGAGGTCAAAGGCCGAAAACTCAAGGAAGGATCTATGCACTCACACAACAGGATGCTCAGGCCTCTAATGCTGTGGTGACAGGTATCATTCCTGTATCTGGTATTCATGCTTCAGTTTTGTTTGATTCTGGTGCTACACACTCCTTTATATCCACTACTTTTATTAGACAACATGATATAGTATGTGAACCTATGAAAACCAAATTATATGTTGAGACACCAGTAGGTGGTATTTTGAGTACCGAAAGTGTGTGCAAGTCATGTAGTATCAGAATAGGAGAAAGAGAATTACCGACAGATTTGGTGGTCCTAGATATGCATGATTTCGATGTCATTCTAGGAATGGATTGGCTTGCTACTTATCATGCCTCTGTGGATTGTCATGGAAAGAGAGTGAACTTTCAATACCGAAGAATTAACATTCAGTTTTGATGGAAGTACAGGAACCACCCCTCCACGTATTATTTCATTTGTGCAAGCTAGACAGATGCTAAGAAAGGGATGTAGAGGTTACCTAGTATCAATAAAGAATAAAGAACATGATGAATTGAAGTTACAGGATATTCCTATCGTAAATGAATTTTTGGATGTATTCATTGATGATTTAACCGGACTACCACCAGACAGAGAAATTGAATTTACCATTGAGTTGGCACCCAATACCAGTCCGATTTCTAAAGCTCCTTACAGAATGGCCCCTATGGAGTTGAAGGAGTTAAAAGATCAATTACAGGATTTATTGGATAAAGATTTTATAAGGCCTAGTGTATCTCCTTGGGGAGCTCCAGTCTTATTTGTGAAGAAGAAAGATGGTAGTATGAGACTTTGTATCGACTATAGAGAGTTGAATAAGAACACTATCAGAAATAAGTATCCTCTACCTCGAATCGATGATTTGTTTGATCAGCTGCAAGGTGCACAAGTCTTTTCTAAAATTGATCTTCGTTCAGGATATCATCAGTTAAAAATCAAAAGAGGACATACCAAAGACTGCATTTAGAACTCGTTATGGACATTATGAATTTCTAGTGATGCCATTTGGGTTAACCAATGCTCCAGCGGCCTTTATGGATTTAATGAACAGAATATTCAAATCCTATCTTGATAAGTTTGTTGTCGTATTTATTGACGATATCTTGATATATTCAAGAAGCAAATTGGAGCATGAAGAATATTTACGGTGTGTACTACAAATATTGAGGAAAGAAAAGCTTTATGCCAAATTTAAGAAGTGTGAATTTTGGTTGGACAAAATAGTCTTTTTAGGACACATCGTGTCTAAAGATGGAATTTCTGTGGATCCAACAAAAGTGGAAGCTGTGATGCAGTGGAACAGACCTACAAATATTTTGAGATTCGAAGCTTTCTGGGAATGGCAGGATATTACAGACGATTTGTAGAAGGATTCTCCCATAGCTGCACCTTTGACTCGTCTTACTCAAAAAGGGGTTAAATTCGAGTGGACCGAAGATTGTGAACAGAGTTTTCAAGAGTTAAAACAACGATTAGTTTCAGCCCCTATCCTTACTATACCAACAGGAGATGAAGGATTCACAATATATAGTGATGCATCTAAAAAGGACTAGGCTGTGTATTGATGCAACATGGTAAGGTAGTGGCCTACGCCTCAAGACAATTGAAACCATATGAACAAATTATCTGACACATGACTTGGAATTAGCTGCAGTAATCTTTGCCCTAAAAATTTGGAGACATCACTTATATGGTGCGCATGTGAAGTGTTTACTGATCATAAGAGTTTGAAGTATATTTTTTCACAGAAAATTAAACATGAGAAGAGAAGGTGGTTAGAACTGTTGAAAGATTATGATTTAACAATCCATTATCATCCTGGAAAAGCTAATGTCGTTGCTGATGTCCTTAGTAAAAATCCTGGAAAATTTGGCGTTTTAATCGCACATCAAAGCCAATTATTGAAGGATATAAGAAAATAGGAATTAGACATCCGAATATATGACTCAACAGTACGATTAGCCAACATGAGGGTTCAACCAACACTCATTGAAAGAATTATAGTCGCCCAGAATGATGATCCACAACTAATGAAAATAAGGAATTCAATGAAAGCTGGTGTTCAATCTGAATTCAAGATACATGATGATGGTTCGTTGAGGTTCGAAAATAGAATTTGTGTACCCAATGATTCAGTACTCAAGCATGAAATACTTCAGGAAGCACATCAGACCGATTATATAGTTCATCCGGGAGGTACTAAGATGTATAGAGACTTAAAGAAAATGTACTGGTGGAATAATATGAAGAAAGAGATCGCTCAATTTGTGGCTCAATGTTTGGTGTGTCAACAAGTTAAAGCTGAACATCAGAGACTTGTGGGATTACTTCAACCTCTTGATATTCTAGTATGGAAGTGGGAATATATCACTATGGATTTTGTAACTAGACTACCTAAGACTCCAAGTAAAAATGATGCAGCCTGGGTGATTGTGGACTGATTGACAAAGTCTGCACACTTTCTACCAATTAGAGTTGGATTTATTTTGAAAAGACTAGCAAAATTATATATGAAAGAAATTGTAAGGCTACAAAGAATTCCAGTGACCATCGTATCGGATCGAGATACCAGATTTGTATCACAGTTTTGGAAGAGCTTACACAAGGTATTAGGAACAAAATTGAACTTCAGTACAGTTTTTCATCCACAGACTGATAGTCAGTCAGAGAGAACTATTCAGATCTTAGAAGATATGTTGAGAACTTATATTTTGGATATGAAAAGTTCATGGGATGAGCATCTACCTTTGATTGAGTTTGCTTATAATAACAGTTATCAGGCTAGCATTGGTATGGCACCTTATGAAGCATTATATGGTAGAAGATGTCGATCATCGATTCACTGGATGATGTTGGTGAGTGGAGAATATTGGGTCCCGAACTTGTTCAACAAGCAGTCGAGAAGATTCAATTAATTAAAGAATGACTTCGGGTAGCACAAAGTAGACAGAAAAGTTATGCAGATAACAGGAGATGGAAATTAGAATTTTAAATTGGTGACCATGTATTTCTCAAAGTATCTCCTTCAAAAGGAATCTCAAGATTTGGCATTCGTGGCAAATTGAATCCTAGATATGTGGGTCCGTTTGAGATTTTGAAAAGAATTGGTGAGGTAGCTTATAGACTTGCCTTACCACCTTCACTTGCAGGAGTACATAATATTTTTCATGTTTCTATGTTAAAGAAATATTTACCTGACCCAAGACACATCGTGGAACTTGAACTATTGCAAGCTAGAAAGGAGTTATCATATGAAGAATATCCTGTACGGATCGTGGACTGTAAAGAACAAGTGCTGAGACGTCGCAACATTCCTTATGTCAAGGTACAGTGGAGTCGACATTCAGAAAAAGAAGCTACTTGGGAACTAGAGGAAGAAATGAAGCAAAAATATCCCCAGCTCTTCGAGACCACAGGCATGAAAAATTTCGAGGATAAAATTTCTTTTAGGGGTGAAGAATATTATAGCCCAAGCCCAAGCCCAAATTAAAAGACCCAAGCCCAGAAAAAAAAAAAAAAAACAGAAGCAGGGGAATCGGGAAGAAGACTCCCGGTAGGAGTCTTCTTCTCTGATTAAACCATGATCGGGAGTCCTAGGACCACCAGGAGTCCTAGGGCTCTCTGTAAAAAGGCCCTCCCCTTCCTTAGAAGCCAATCACTGGTCCTATTTCCCTCTCTTCCTCCCTGATTTTCTCGATTGGAGCCGCGGATACTTGTTTCGTTCTCGCCATGATTGCTCACCGGTGGGGTCATCGGAGGCCGAAGTAAGTTGTCCTCCTCTTCCTCTCTTCTTTCTCCTTCTTCTCGTGCCTCTGTGCACGACTGCTGGTGATGGGTGTTGTCAATTTTTGGTCGGAGAAGAGACCCCTGTTTGGTCTCTTCTTCCCTTTTGGTTTTCCGGTGCCGGTGATCACAACCGACCGCTGGCCTTGCCTCTCCGAACTCGAGAGAGTTGCCCCCCCTCTCTCGTCGGCCTTCACCGTGACGGTCATGGCCTGAATGACCGGTCAAGGGAGGGGACCCGCCGGTCCCCTGTTTCGGCCAGGAAGGAGCTCGAGAAAAAGAAGAAAAAGAAGAAAAAGAGAAAAGAAAAAGAAGAAAAAGAAGAAAAAGAGAAAAGAAAAAGAAGAAAAAGAGAAAAGAAAAGAAAAAAAAAGAGAGAAAAAGAAAAGGGAGAGAGAAACTTTCTCTCTCTACTCTCTCTCTTAAATTTTTAGGATTTATGGAATTAAAAAATAAATAAATAAATATAATAATAATAATTAAAAGAAATATAAGAAGAGTTTCCATGAATCAATCCGAAAATCCTGGATGATGTCGTCAAGTTGATCCATATGGAGACATTGGATTTTAATAAATTTTAATTTTTTTATTCGATGAAATTTTGATCAAAAAATATGATATTTGACGTATCAGGTTCGAAGAAGGATTTTCAAGATTTCTAGAATTCTTAGTTTGGATTTTCTTTTGAGGTAAGTAGTGTTTACTTTTATTAAATTTATCTGATAAATTATAAATTCTAAATTAAATAAATTCATGGCATGCTTGTGATTGAAAATATTTATTGAAAATATTTATGATTGAAGTTATTTGTTGAAATTATTTATAATTGAAGTTATTTGTTGAAAAATTATTATGATGATGTATGATCATAAAAAATGATATAATTGATTTGACTCGAATATCATTTATTTATATTATTTTTGAAAATAATATATGAATTGAAAAATGATATGAATTTGACAACCTGACTATATAAAGGACCCCGCCAATGGGGGCATATACGTTGGCAATTGATTGTTTTAAGGGTTTATATCGCCAGCGAGACCAGTGACATATCGCCAGAGAGACCAGCGACAAACTGCCAGCGAGACCAGTGGTTCCAAAGGACTTGGCTGCCAGATGATTCGCAGCCCACCGCAAGCAGATACGCAGTATTATGACCCTGTCACAGGAAAAATGTGGTCATAGTCATGGTTGGTAAGAAGAACTTAAGAAATTGATGAATTTAAGATGATAAGTATAATTTGAAATTATGATGAATTAAATTTTATATATGATTGATAGTATGATTATGATTTTATGAAATTACATATTGATTTTTGTTATTATCAGTAAACCGACATGTACAGTATTATTGCCTGATTTATTCAGTTAAAGGTATACACTGCTTACTGGGCTATTTAGCTCATGATGAGTTTTATGTTTTTCTTTACAGATCCAAAAAATTAGCATGATGCGGAATTTCGGTTGGGAGAGCGATTAGAGATGGAGTTAGCTCATTTGATTTAGGATTTTCTCAAAATTGATTCAAGACTTTTATTTTTAGTGTTGACTTTGTCAGACAATTATTTTTCTTTTGGACATTGAGTTTTGATTTGTTATTTGAACCATGGTTTGATTATTAAAAATTAAAAAATTATTTAACCTTATGTTTAAGATATCATGATGAGATGCCTTGCATGCTTATGGGAAAAGTTTTCTATGAGTATGCGGCGGTTACCATGACCCTCGATTCACAATCTCAGGTCGGGGGTGTGACACTTGTATGCCATATCAGTGTCTCCACACTCCTTGGTTAAGAGGACAACCAACCTATATGGCACACAACGACCTATGCTCGATAAATATTGTTGTCCTTGGTAACAACGTATCATTTGGTCACGAACAGGTTTAAGGACTAAACGACAAATCCTCCTTTGTCGAGTCTAAATAGTCCTAAGGACTTCACTACAATACAGGAGTTCATTAGAAGATGTCAATTTGTGATGAAAAATACCAAAATAACTTTTATTTATTTATAATTTATATACTAATACAAAAAGAGCACAACCGTCAACAGGCTGACGATTGGCTTTGGGACACTATTCCCAACAATCTCCCACTTGGCCTAAAGCCAATCGGTGCAGTATCTAATACTCATCTTTGACTTGAAGTCATCAAACTTCTTCACCGCAATGGCTTTAGTGAATGGGTCGGCCAGATTCTCCTTTCCATCGATCTTCTGAAGGTCGATGTCACCTCGATCCACGATTTTTTGGATGAGATGGTAGCGGCATAGAATATGCTTCGTCCGCTGGTGTGCCTTCGGTTCCTTCGCTTGAGCAATGGCTCCAGAGCTGTCACAGTAGAGCAGAACTGGACCAACAAGGGAGGGTGCCACTCCAAGCTCGGTGATGAATTTTCTCAGTCACACTGCTTCTTTGGCAGCATCTGATGTAACAACATACTCTGCCTCACAAACTGAATCAGCCACTGTGTGCTGCTTGGAACTTTTCCAGCAGACAGCCCCACCATTAAGGGTAAAAATAAATCCTGACACACTCTTGCTGTCATCGTGATCAGACTGAAAACTAGAGTCTGTAAATCCTATAAGTCTCAAGTTCGATTCACCATAAACAAGCCATTGGTCCTTAGTATTTCTTAAATACTTCAAGATGGTTTTAACAACCTTCCAGTGATTCTCTCCTGGATCATATTGGTATCTACTCACTACCCCTAGTGAGTATGCTACATCTGGTCGTGTACATGTCATGGTGTATATGATAGATCCCACTACCGAAGCATATGGAATTCTACCCATACGCTCTCTCTCTTGAGGTATTGTTGGACAATCCCTCTTCGAGAAAAAAATTCCATGGCCTATCGGTAGATAGCCTTTCTTGGAATTCTCCATGCTGAACCTCTTCAGCATAGTATCAATGTACGTGGACTGGGATAAGCTAAGCAACATTTTAAATCTATCCCTATAGATCCTCATCCCTAGGATGTAGGAAGCTTCTCCCAGATCCTTCATGGAGAATTATGATGACAGCCAAATCTTTATTCCCTGTAATGCAGGAAGATCATTCCCGATTAAGAGAATGTCATCCACATACAATACAAGAAATATTACTACTGGACCATTAGCCCACTTATAAATGCAGGGCTCTTCTCCATTCTTAACGAAGCTATACGTCTTGATCGTCCTATCAAAACGTATGTTCCAACTCTGGGATGCCTGCTTAAGTCCATAAATGGACCTCTATAGCCTGCACATCTTAGACTCATCTATGGATATGAATCCTTCAGGTTGTATCATATACACCTCTTCGTCCAGCTCTCCGTTTAGGAAAGCTGTCTTCACATCCATCTGTCAGATTTCATAGTCCAGATGGGCAGCTATCGCAAGCATAATCCGAATGAATTTGAGCATTGCCACAAGAGAAAACATCTCGTCATAGTCTATACCATAATGTTGACGATATCCCTTGGCAACTAGACGGGCTTTATAGGTTTCCACCTTTCCGTCTGTGCCCCTCTTCTTCTTGAAGACCCACTTACACCCTATGGGTTTTACTCCTTTGGGTGGGTCAACCAATATCCACACATCATTGACCTTCATAGACTTCATTTTGGATTTCATGGCCTCTAGCCATTTCTCAGAGTCAGGTCTCTGCATTGCATCCATGTAAGTGATTGGATCCTCATCATTTTCATCAAGTTCGATAGGATCACCATCCCGAACCAAGAAACTATAGTATCTGTCTGGTTTACGTGGTACTCTACCAGATCGCCTTAAGGGTGCATGAACAATGGGCTCCAGATTTGATCTAATCAAATCCGGTTCAGGTTCTGCTACTTGTGTCAGTTTTTCCACCTGCCGAACTTCCTCAAGTTCGACCTTAGAGGCAACAGTCCCTTCACCAAGGAACTCCTTTTCTAAAAAGATTGCCTTAAGGCTGACAAACACCTTTTGCTCATTAGCTAGGTAGAAATAATACCCTTTGATCTCTTTTGGGTACCCTATGAAATTACACTTGTCAGACCTAGGTCCAAGCTTGTCAGTAATTAAACGTTTAACATAAGCCGGACACCCCCAAATCCTAAGGTGCGAGAGCACTGGCTTATGTCCTATCCATAACTCATATGGCATTTTGGTTACAGACTTACTCGAAATCCTATTTAGAAGGTAACAAGCCGATTCGAGCGCATATCCCCAGAGGAAGATCGACAGACCAGCAAACCCTATCATGGATCGGACCATGTCTAATAAGGTTCGATTCCTCCTTTCAGACACACTATTATGCTGTGGTGTTCCAGGAGGAGTCCACTGAGAGAGAATCTCATTCTCCCCAAGATTTTTCAGAAACTCATTGAAAAGGTATTCACCTCCTCGATTAGATCGAAGAGTTTTAATACACTTTTCAGTTTGTTTTTCTATCTCATTTCGGAATAGTTTGAACATTTCAAACGACTCCGACTTATGCTTCATTAAATAGACATACCCATACCTCGATAGGTCATCTGTGAAGGTTATGAAGTAGAAATATTCACCTCTTTCACTTGAGCTCATGGGTCCACATACATCAGAATGTATCAGACCTAAGAGTTCACTGGCTCGCTCACCTTTTCCAGTAAAAGGTGACTTAGTCATCTTTCCAAGAAGATAGGACTCACAGGTTGGAAGTGATTCACAATCACTAACTTCAAGAATTCATTCTTGAGCCAACCTGTTTATCCTGTTCTTATTGATATGACCTAGCCTACAGTGCCAAAGGTAGACTTCTGACACATTATCTATTCTAGGGCATTTACCGAAGGTTTGAACCACATTAACAAGTAGTGATAGTAAGTAAATTCCATTATCTAGTTATCCAACAAATATTGTAACACCATTCAAAATGATATTGCAAATATTTTCTTTTATTAAAAATTGATAACCGTATATGGCCAAAAGGCCTACAAAAATAATATTTAATAAAAAGCTTGGACAATAATGACATTCACTCAAAATTATATTATGAGAATTGATTACAAGGTTCATGATTCCTAAAGCTAGAACTGGAACTTTGCTTCCATCTCTAATGTTCAGGAACCTCTCGCCATCATCAAATCTCCTACTGACCTGCAGACCCTGCATCGAATTGCAAATATGATAAGGGCTTCCGGTATCCAATACCCAGACAGTAGTATCACAAATGAAAAATAATTACCTTTCAGTGCCAGGTGTTATCATATAATTACCTTGCTTTTTCTTCGGCCTGTTTGGGTGCAGGGAGGCAATGTATAGATGACAGTTCCTCTTTCAATGCCCCTGCTTCTTGCAAAAGAAGCACTCTGCCTGGCTCTGGTCAGGCTTGCACTTCTTGGTCTGACCCTGTGCAGACATCCCAGCATGCGGCTGCACCTTCTTGTTCTTGTTCTTCTTCCCTTTCTTAAAGGGTCGACGACTAGAAGAAGATCCTCCCACAATATTCACCGACTCCTTATGGAGCTGGTGGTCCTTCTCAAAGTTCTGCAGCAACCCCAACAAGCTGTGGTAGTTCACTGCAGGCATTGTCATTCGAAAATGAGTAAGGAAGGGGAGGAAGGACTTGGGCAATGAATTAAAGATCGCATCCATACCGAGTTGCTCGTGTAGGGGAAAGCCCAGTATACTTAGACACTCAATCATTTCGATCATGTACAGTACATGATCAGTGACTGAGGCCCCATCCCTCATTCGAGCATTGAAAATGGCACAACTAGTTTTGTGCCTTTCAACGTCGTCAGGCATGCCAAAGGAGTCGTTCAACATTTGAAGCATCTCCTATGGCTGGGCGTTCTCAAACCTGTGGCTGAACTCATCATTCATTGCCGCCAGCATTATGCACCGAACGGTGGTGCGATCATTGAGCCACTTCTGGTAAGCATCTCAGATCGTGCCTCTAGCGTTCGGGGCTGGCTCCTCTGGTGCCGGAACCGTTACTACATAAAAGATCCGCTCATGCTCAAGGATGATTTTTAATTTTCGATACCAGCTATCAAAATTAGGTCCCATGAGCTTGTCATTATCTAATAATGACCGGAGTGACAGGGTAGTGGCCATAGCTGCATAAAGGAAAACCAAACATTTATTAGTACATAAATTATTAATACTAAAGATTTGGACTTTAGTCTAAAGTTTCTTCCAATATTTTTACGAACTGGTAGCCTCAACCTCCAATTTGAGGAATTACTTTAATTCCTTAGTGGGTACTAGAATCCACACAGACTACACACAAGCCCAACTTTGGTTGGTTAACCCATGTGCATCTATGGGTAGGTTCAAAACCAGTTGTTTTCCTAAACAACTTCTAGTAATTTATTTTGCCCCAGAACCTAATCAGTAGGCTTTGGCCTCCACTGAAAAGATCTGGTTAGGTCCAACCATTAACATGACTTGATTTGGTGAATCGAACCAATAAATGATCAGGCCCGACTTTGGCCGGCCAACCTGACCATCATCAAAAAGACTCAAACCAAATTATCATACTATGAATGATAATTTCATTAGTCAATAAGCACCAGGCCTTTGGGCCTCCAATGATTATTAAACTAATGGACTCATTATCACTCACTTAATGGGAGGCTATGACTTAGTTATCACTATAACTTAATCATTTTTAGGACCTAATAATTTTTGAGGATTTTATTAAAGGATAGAAGAGAATAAATTTCCAATCAATTTCAATCCTCCCACTGACTTCACCAAGTCAGATTAAAAAAAGATTTAATTAAAGCCAACATTAGGAGCACCTAAATCAGTCACACTGATTTATCTAATGACATGGGTGAGCCCTAATCACCAAGTGATCTAATCAAAACCTAACTCACCAGGTTGGCCAGGTAAGTGAGATCAGTGGTGGGGATATACCATTAACTCGTCAGAGATCGAATCAATGCAAGTAGCTCCCACTTAAAAACCACTAGTCAAACTGCCGAACTTACCTTAGACACCAACCGGTTCATTAGTTTTAATTTGATCAACTTAGTAAATAGGATTCCACCGTGTAGCCATGAATTAAGTCCATTATGGTCTAGTTAAAGACATGGACCCATTCAACTACAACTATTGGAGTTGAGTCTAGAGTGTCCTTGACCTAATCTAATTCAACTTTTGATTAGATTTGACCAATTACTCTATTTTAATCCATTTCTTTAAGCTAACCTTAGGTCTAACCCAATTATGGACCTAATCCATCTAACCCATTGACCCACAAGTTTATGCAATTATCTTAGGTCTTAATTCATAATTCTAGACCAACTTGACAACACTTAATTCTTTTAATTAAGTATTTAAGCTGATGGGCCAGGGTTTGGCTTTTCAAAAATAATTTTTAAATTTAAAATATTTTATTTTCTGTTCACCAAACATGTTGACTCATTTCACAAATAGATCAGCATATTTCATAAATAGCAATCCTATTGCTAATTACATAACAGAAAATAACTCAATCAAAATAAATCATAAATATCTTTTTAGATTAAATCTAATACATTCATAATAAATTTTATAATTGAACCTTTACAATTAAGTCCTTTCGCTACTTCATCTGTATGGGATATAATTACATCTGTACCCCTATCGCCATAGGAGACCCCATTGAATGGGAGGAGAGGGCCTTTAAACCCTACTTTTCTCCTATGACCGGACGACCATGGCAACCAACCCAATTAGATTACTTGCTACTTGGATCAAGTATATCTAAATATACTAATTTCAAAATTTAAATTTTAAATTTTAAATTTCAAATTTTAAATTTTGAATTTCAAATTTCAAATTTTAAATTTTGAATTTAAAATTTCAAACAAATTTCAAAATTTTGAATTTTAAATTTTGAATTTTAAATTTTGAATTTTAAATTTGAAATTTCAACCAAATTTTAAATTTCAAATTTTGAATTTTGAATTTCAAATTTTTGAATTTTAAATTTTAAATTTTAAATTTCAAAATTTAAATTTTAAATTTTGAATTTTAAATTTTAAATTTAAACTTTTAGATTACAACTTAATCTATGCATGCAAATTCATATATCATATCTTAGAACCTGCTCTGATACCATTTGTAGCGAAATTTGAGTGCAGGGGTAAAATAATAATTTTAAAACTTTTCAAAATCACTGTTTTACAATGAAAATAATTAATTAATATAATTAATTAATATGTGTTTATCCTATACTAGGATCTAAATATGATATACAGTATGCATGGATTTAAATTTAAAATATAAATTTGAACAGTAAATAATTTACTGTTCTGTGTTCAGAACACAATACCTTTGTGCGGATAGTCGATCACCGTAATCTGATCATCGTCGGGAGGCTCTGATCATCGTAATGCATCCACACAGTATGTCTAGCCTCTGTGGATCATCCACACGAGGCTCTCGATCTGATCGGCTCCTCACGAGTGGTAGCTCGTTATAGAGCCTTTTCGATGGCTGATGCTGATCGAACTCTTTCGATCGATGTCTGTCAATTCCACGAATGCTCTAGATCATCAGCAAATATGCTTGAGAGGTAGATGATTCTCTTCCTTAAATTTGGTAGGCTCACAACACTCGTAGCTCACTAACTCACTTCCCGAACCCCAGGCTGAAACCCTAGGGAACACACTGAAAACCCTGCATCCAATTTTTTTTCTTTTATTTCTTTTTTTCTCGAAAGGTTTTGGACCTTCACCTCATGTACAAGGCTTTCTCACGCCCCACTTTCTTTCTAAAAATTTTTTTATGCATGCCCCATCCTTCTCCTCTTTTTAAAACAACGTCGAACGTGTCTTATCCGCGTGAGAAGATAAAGACAAGTGGTTACACATTTGAATTCAAATCAAATTTGAATTCAAATGCAAACCAACTCATCCCTATCCACTTGGGTGTGAGAAGAGAAGGTGTGAGGCTGCATTGTACATGGAAAGGTTTCATGAGAAACTCTTTCTCGTGTGAGATATGGGGCGCTAAAGTGGATAAGGTCATGAAGGTGCAAGAGATAAGTTATCCATTCAAATTCAAATACGCTTTGAATTTGAATGGCTAACTAATCAATTTTATCCAAAGATTGGTGCACAAGAGTGGGCGTGAGAAGGGATTTGCATGAGAAAAAATTCATGAGAAGTTTCTTCTTGTGAATTCAAATGGGCGCAGAGATGTGAGGTGGCACAGGGATTCAAATTCAAATGGTGGTTTAATCTTAATTGAACCAACCTAATCAAAATAGGTTAAGCACAATTAGACTAAATTAAACCTAACTTAATTAGTCTTAATTAGGCTCAATAAAATTTTAATCAAATCAGGAATTGACTAAGCCCAATCCCTGATCAAATCAGGGACCAAACCATCTCGACGATTAGGTCAACTCTTAACCTAATCAGGTCAAACCCAACTGAATCCAATTCAATTGAACTTGATCCAAAAATAATTACTCAATCAAATTGAGTTAATTAGTGGTCAAATCACTAATTAAACTTCTTAAAAATATTGAGTCCAAATCTGATGGGCAATCGGATATCAAAATCCATCAATATGAAACCTTGATCGAAGAGTCCCAAACCAGTGGGACTCTTGACTCCGGTACCCAAAATGAGTGGGACTCATGATCAGAAAATCCTAATTATCGATTATAGAGTTTCAGACATATAAGACTCATAGTCTATGAATATTAAGACTCTTCATCAGCCATCAGATCAGATAGGAACCTCTAATGTGTGTGACCCCACAGGTTCGAACCTAAGCCGGTAGCACAGGAACCAATTCCTGTACTAATCGAAGTGACCATCTAGCAATGGTACCCGACATTCAGATAGATCGAATAGTCACAATCGCAATACTCAGAACCTACGTAAATATGGTTACTGTATAATTCATCCCTTTTGACCCCTGTGTTTAGGATGACTCAGGATTAAACTGTCAACCCTGATTAGATCATCTGAGTCATGCTCAACTCAATCAGTCTTGTGACTCCTCACTAGGACTACCCTGACCAAGGTTTTGCTAAATTGAAATACGACTGTACACAGCTCCTGAACTTGAGTGGTCAATCCCATCTTGACACACGCACCGACAAGTCAAGTACTTGACTACACCCAGCATCCTTCCGTCACTGAATTAGAAATTGAGGTAGTTCAGTGCCTAAGTGCAGTGAGTTGCTTGCAAGTTACCGTGGCGGTCTTAGGTCGGAGGGACAGTTATACCCATATCCCATCGGAGCAAATCTTGACAGCAGAAATAGCTTCAAAGTCGTTCACGTTCAGTGCAGATGTACCCTTACATCTCACCTGTATGCCATACCAGTGTCTCCACACTCCTTGGTTAAGAGGACAACCAACCTATATGGCATACAATGACCTATGTTCGATAAACATTATTATCCTTGGTAACAACATATCATTTGGTCGCGAACAGGTTTAAGAACTAAATGACAAATCCTCCTTTGTCGAGTCTAAATAGTCTTAAGGACTTCACCACAACACAGGAGTTTATTAGAAGATGATAATTTGTGATGAAAAATACCAAAATAACTTTTATTTATTTATAATTTATATACTAATACAAAAGGAGCACAACCGTCAACAGGCTGACGATTGGCTTTGGGACACTATTCCCAATAGCTCACGCCATAATTTGATTATGGTGCCTAATTTGATGCTGATTTGGCATGTGGACACTCCACAAAAATCTTCCAATGAGCTCTTGCTAAGTGGCCTTCAATTTAAGACCCATATGTCAACTTTTGACTGATGTCCTAAAATAAAATTGGCAGATGTCAGAAATTAGCAGGTGCTTGTCTTAAATTCATCTCATGAATTAAGACAAGCCTTTTCTAAGCTGGACAAGCTTCATTTAGACTGAGAGAAACCTTCTCAAGATTCTCTGGGTGAGTCAAATTATATTTGGCTCAGTCGAGATAAAAAAGATTACACGAGGAGAAAGTTAGGCTCAATCGTGCGCTAGCACGATTTTCTTGAACCTAATTGGATCTAATCCAAATCAATTGGACTAGCCCAATTGATGACATCCAGATCCTAACCCTTGTTAGCATGACCCAGTTAGGTTCAATTCTGTATGATAATGAGACATGTCGTGATCTCATCATCGACATCATCGAAACTCCTTTTGATGGACCAGAATTCTTCTGATTCAGACAATTAGAATGATCGATCATCAAGATCATTCTAATTGCTCCCAAAATCCACCAGTGACACCTAGCAGTATATGGTGACAACCTATCAGAACTGAAGATGAACCTCTCGGTGCAGCTACCTGTGTGATTGAGTTCTTCTATCATGAGTCCCAACTGAATTAGGGTTAAGGTGAACTCATCAAACCCAACATTAGTCATATGAATCAATCGATCAATCTGAGTCCGATGTGAAACCCCAATGAAAAACCTTTTTTTATTATTTCACTCTACCATGGCCATGGGCTTAAGGACTCGATCTTTCGATCATCATAGGACTACTCCTCTCATCTATCGAGATTGATAGATCCCATCTTGGTGTGATCTGGTTCCTACAATGAATATGCTACAGCCAACATACACCTCAGGATTTCGAATGGCTAGGAGATCGAGTTATGGTGTAGTCAAACTATAACACACTCAAGGTGAACTGTCGATGCACCTCAGGTCAAAGAACTAGACACGCAACTGTAGCATTGATCTAGTCACCGACGAGAAGGTAGACTTCTTTATGACTGCTTGATATGGTCACGCTCAGTACTCTCATTCTCAATGAATACCTGTACTCTCGCTTCGGTGTCTCCACACCATAGACTCAAGACACATTTATCCTAAGAAAGCGATCGTACACCAACCTTCTGGATCGATCACCATCCTCGTGATGATCCTATGGTCAGGAGCTGTTTATGAGTTAGTTATGTAAATTCATGCCTTAAATTTTTTACTCTTGAAAATATGAATTGACATTCCTACTAACTTAAAGGATGTATCACAGACACAATATACACAATGTGATAGAAGAATAACCTATTTATTGATTTATAGTCAAAATTATAAATTTACTTTTAGATTTGTATAGGAATGTGTCAGCCAATCTAACATCTAGGGCACACATCTAACACCATTTATGTCTCCTAAAATTATTGCCCTAATCTTTGAGGTTCATCATAATTTTAGTCATAATAAGATGCAGCTAATATGATAAATCAATGCCTCATTTTATTATCAAATAATAAATATCATTATATGTGTTGAAAAATTACAAAGAAAAGTTCCATCGCAATATACTTGTGATTGACTTATAGGACACTCTTCTTTCAATCTCTGACTTGTACTAAAGCTAATCACCTTTGTATCCCATACAATCAAATTGGTGATCAAATAGCTACTGTGATATGGCCTTAGTGAATGGGTCTGCTATATTATTCTTTATATCTACTCATTTAAGGACAACATCTTGTCTCTCTATAATTTTTCGAACGAGGTGGAAGCATCTAAGGATGTGTTTGGATCTTTGATAAGATCTAGATTTTTTAGCTTGAATAATGGCCCCAGTGTTATCATAATATAGTGGCACCAGCCTTTCAATTTCAGAAATAACTCCTAAATCTATGATGAACTTCTTCATCCAGATAGATTTCTTAGTGGCTCACTAGCAGTGATGTACTCTTTCTCAGTAGTTGAGTTAGCTACTGTATGCTGTTTAGAATTCTTTCAACTCACTACCCCATCATTAAAGATAAACACGTATCTTGATATTGACTTGCTATCATCCGGATCAGATTAAAAACTAGAATCTATATATCCCTCTAGTTTCAACTCTGATCCTCCTTCATATATGAGAAAAACATCTTTAGTCCTTCTTAGGTACTTTAGAATATTTTTCATATCTTTTCAATGATTCTCTCCAGGATCAGTCTGAAATCTGCTAGCTACGTCCAAAGCATAAGCTACATCAGGCCTGGTACATAGCATGGCATACAATATTGATCCCACAACCGAAGCATAAGAGATTTTATTCATCCTCTTCGCTTCTGGTATTTTAGGATATATTTTATTAAAGAGACGTATACCATGACTTGCAGGTAGGTAACCTCTTTTACTTACCTCCATATTAAACCTCTTTAATATGAGATCTATGTGAAGGAACCAGATCTAGGGTTTCAGGGTTAGATCTTAAAATTTTTTCAAGATCAGACAGTGGAAGACTAAAATAAATTATAAATTTATCTTATTAAATTAGAGAATCTCTAGATCTAAGATCCTATTACATGATTATTGTATGACATTAAATCAAAAATTAAAATATAAAGAGCAAGAACTACATGTTGATCATATCAACATGTTTCTATACTACATCTAATGTATGTAAAATATAATAGATCAGATCTATTACCTTGCAAGTTAGATGTTCTAACTTTATTGATCTGGGCTTGAGGATGACGTTGTGAGCCGCATATACGTCTGGCCTCTAGGAGTCATCCACACGAGCCCACGAATCACGATCAGAAGTCTTGATCCAGAAAATCAGCACAGTATGCTAGTACTGCGCTGATCCTTCTTCGATGGTCGATCAGATGCCTTCTTCTTCTTGATTTGGACTCTTCTAAAGATGAGAAGTAGGAGAAGGAGTTTTAGATGAGACACTCTTAGAAAACTTACAGATAGAGGAAGGGAAGAGATGAACCCAGCAACTCTAAAAGAAGACCCTCTTCTTCTTCTCTTTACTCTAACCCAGACACCTAATTTTGTGTCTATTAGATCTCCATGCCCCAAGACTCTTTCTCCTTAATTTTTGGATACCCCAAAGTTTTCTCAATGCTCTATAATCTTAAAAAATTTTATGAAGAAATTTATTTTAAATAGAGAGATATGAAGAGTCCTTGTCTAGGTCAAATACCTAGTCAAGGATTATCCAAACAAGGCAAGACAAGTGGCGCCCAACTCTTGGGCATCCCCTCCTTCTTTTTCTGCTGTGGACTACCAGCAAAAGATGCATATTATGTATCATAAAAGCCACAAAAATTTTAAAAAAAAATTTGAATAAAATCAGTGCCATAAGAAAAGAGTTTTGATTTCCTAAAACTCTATCTCATAGAATTTGAAATCCAAACTAATTCCTACTTTGACTTGATCCACAACCACATTCCATATAAGAGAGAAAGAGAGGAAAGTTTTGGGCATGCATGAAGATATGGGAGAGAGGGTTTTGTCACATAAAATAAGAGAGAGTGGGCATGGGATAAGAGAGAGTGGGCATGGTGGGCTAAGGTGGCACAAGGTGGAATCCTAGTCTTACTAGGATTCAATCTATGACTTATTCAAATTTGGTTTCTCAAATTAAATCAAACCAAAATTAAATCAACCTAATTAAAATAGGTCTTAACCCAATTAGGAGCCTAATTTAATAAGATTAAATTAGATTTAAATTAGATTTAATTTTTTAATCAAATTAAAAATTAGGTTGACCCAAATCCTAACTGAACTAGGACTAGTTTTTTCTTGCACTTGGCTTATCCAATAAATCAATTGAACTTGATCCAATCAAGTTCAAACTAAATCTAATTAAATCATATTCAATTATACTTAATCTCAACCCATTGGCTTAATCAAATTAAGCCAATTAGCAATCGAATTGCTAATCAATTTTTCTACAACACTTGCACTAGGTTAAATGTCTATCGTATTGATCGTTTAACCCTAGAATGATTCTTAATCGTTGATCAACCATCCGATCGGTTCGTGAACTCTAATGTGTGTGACCTCATAGGTCCAAACCTAAACTGATAGTATAGAAATAAATTTTTATACCAATCAAAGTGACCATCTAGCAATGGTACCTGATGGCCGGATAGGTCAAATGTGTAGAACAACATCCTTAGAACCCATGCGGATATAGTTTCTATATAATTCATCTCCTTGACCAAAATGCTCATAGGACACCTCAGAGATTAACTGTCAACTCTGATTAGGTTGTCCATATGGTATTTCAAAGTATCAAATCTATTTGATGGATTACCCTGGCTAAAGTTTTGCTAAATTAAAATACAGCGACTCATTCTTCTCCAACTCTTAGAGTGGTCAATTCCATCTCGATCACACTCTAACTTCACAAGTACTTGACTGTGCCCAAAAGTCTTCCGTCACTGAATTAAAAATTCAGTTAGTCTAGTACCAAAGCACAGTGAGTTGCTTGCAAGTCACTGAGGCGATCTCAGGTCTAAGGGACACTTATACCTATATCCCATCAGAGACATTCTCGATAGCAGAATACTCTAGAGTTGGTCACGTTCAATGATGATGTACCCTTACATCTCACCTGTATGCCATACCAGTGTCTCCACACTCCTTGGTTAAGAAGACAACCAACCCATATGGCCTACAGCGATCTATGCTCGATAGAAGCTGTCATTCTTATTAACAACCTATCATTTAGTCGTAAACAGTTTTAAGGACTAATCGATAAATCTTCTCTTTATCGAACCTAAATAGTCCTAAAGACTTCATCACAACAATGGAATTCATTAGAAGATGAAAATTTATGATGAAAATACCAAAAATATATTTTATTTATTAACAAATCAATTACAATACTTGGTTGCTCAACTGTCAACAGGCTGATGATTGGCATTTGGAACATATTTCTCAACAACTCCCACTTATCCTAAAGCCACTCGGCATAGTATCTAATACCCATCTTCGACTTGTGGTTGTCAAACTCCTTTATTGCTAGGGCTTTAGTGAAAGGATCGGCCAGGTTCTCCTTTCCGTCGATCTTCTGAAGGTCGATGTCATCTCGATCCATGATCTTCCAGACCCGATGGAAGCGATGCAAAATATACTTTGTCCACTGGTGTGCTTTGGATTCCTTCGCCTAAGTTATGGCACCAGTGCTGTTGCAGTAAAGCAGGATCGGACCATCAAAGGAGGGTGCTACTTCGAGCTCGGTGATGAATTTCTTCAGCCACACAGCTTCCTTTACGGCATCCGATGCTGCGATGTACTCCGCCTCACAAACAGAGTCTGCCAAAGTATGCTACTTGAAACTCTTCCAGCAAATGGCTCCACCATTCAGAGTAAAGATATAACCCGACACGCTTCTGCTATCATCATGATCAGATTGAAAGTTGGAGTCTATGAACCCTACAAGTTTCAGATCTGACTCACCATAAACCAACCATTGGTCCTTAGTATTTCTCAAATACTTAAGGATGGCTTTAACCACTTTCTAATGGTTTTCACCAGGATTAGATTGGTATCTACTCACTACTCCTAGTGAGTATGCCACATCTGGCCTTGTACATGTCTTGGCGTACATGATAGATCCCACGATCGAAGCATATGGGACTCTACTCACATGCTCTCTCTCTCTTCAGGAGTTGTTGGACAATCCTTCTTAGAGAGAGAAATTCCATGGCCTATCGATAGATAACCCTTCTTAAAATTCTCCATGCTGAATCTCTTCAGCATAGTGTCTGTATACGTGGACTGGGATAACCCAAGCATCCTTTTAGATCTATTCCTATAGATCTTCATCCCTAGGATGTAGGATGCTTCACCCAAGTCCTTCAAGGAGAACTGTGATGACAACCAAACTTTTATTCCTTGTAGTGCGGGGATGTCATTTTCGATTAAGAGAATGTCATCTACGTACAAGACAAAGAATACCACAACTGGACTATTTGTCCATTTATAGATGCAGGGCTCTTCTCCATTCTTAACGAAGTCATACATTTTGATCACCATATCAAAATGCATGTTCCAACTCTGAGAAGCTTGCTTCAATCCATAAATGGATCTCTGAAGCTTATACACTTTGGACTCATCTGTGGATGTAAACCCCTCAGGTTGTATCATATATATCTCTTTGGTCAGCTCTCCATTCAGAAAAGCTGTCTTTACATCCATCTGCCAGATCTTATAATCCAGATGGGCAGCTATTGCAAGCATTATCCGAATAGATTTTAGCATTGCCACAGGGGAGAATATCTTGTCATAGTCAATACCATAACGTTGATGATACCCCTTGGTAACCAAACGGACTTTATAGGTCTCCACTTTTTTATCTGTGCCCCTCCTTTTTTTGAAGACCCATTTACACCCAATGGGTTTAACCCCTTCAGGTGGGTCAACCAATATCCATACATCGTTGACCTTCATGGACTTCATTTCAGATTGCATGGCTTCAAGCCATTTCTCAAAATCAGATCTCTGCATTCCATCCATATAGGTGATCAGATCCTCATCATTCTCATCGAGATCGATGAGATCACCATCCCAGACCAAGAAACCATAGTATCTATCCGACTGATGCGGTACTCTATCGGATTGCCTTAATGGTGTAGGTACATTGGGCTCTGAATCTGATCTAATCAAATCTGACTCAGGTTCAGCTATTAGTGTTGGTCCTTCTACCTGTTGAACTTCATCAAGTTCAACCTTAGAGGCAACGGTTCCTTCACTAAGGAACTTCTTTTCTAAAAAGATTGCCTTAAGGCTAACGAACACCTTTTGTTCATCAGCATGGTAGAAAAAATATCTTTTGATCTCTTTGGGGTACCCTATGAATGTGCATTTATCAGACCTAGGTCCAAGTTTATCTGTAACTAACCGTTTGACATAGGTCGGGCATCCCTAGACCCTAAGTTGTGAAAGTGCTAGCTTACGCCCTATCCATATCTCATATGGAGTCTTAATTACAGACTTACTTGGAACCGTATTTAACAGATAACAGGTCGATTCGGGTGCATATCCCCAGAAGGATATCGGCAAGCTGGCAAAACCCATCATGGATCGAACCATGTCTAACAGAGTCTGATTTCTCCTTTCAGACACACCATTATGCTGTGGTGTTCCTGGAGGAGTCCATTGGGAGAGAATCTCATTCTCTCCTAGATATGTGAGAAACTCACCAGAAAGGTATTTCCCTCCTCGATCAGACCGAAGAGTTTTAATACTCTTCTCAGTTTATTTTTCTACTTCATTTTGGAATCGTTTGAACATTTCAAATGAATTCGACTTATGTTTCATCAGATAGACATATCCATATCTGGATAGATCATCCGTGAAAGTGATGAAGTAAAAATATCCACCTCTAGCACTTGTGCTCATGGGCCAGCATACATCAGTATGTACTAGGCCCAAGAGCTCAGTAGCTCTCTCACCTTTTTCAGTAAAAGATGACTTGGTCATTTTACCAAGAAGACAGGTTCACAAATTGGAAGTGATTTACAATCACTGACTTCGAGGATTCTCTCTTGAGTCAACATGTTTATCTTGTTCTTGTTTATATGACCTAGCTTACAGTACCATAAGTAGATATCTGATACACTATCTAATCTAGGATGCTTGCCTGTAGAATAGACTACGTTAACAGGTTGTGATAACAAATACACATCATTGTTCAAATATCCACAAAAAATAGTAACACCATTCATAATGATATTACAAACTTGTTTCTTTATTAAAATTTCATAATCATTTTTGGCCAGAAGGCCTATATAAATGATATTTAAAAAGAAACTGGGATAGAAATGACAATCATTAAGAATAACGGTATAGGACTCAAATACAAATTTCAAGATTCCTAATGCTAGAACTAAAACTGGTCTTCCATCTCCAATATTCAGGAACCTCTTGCCTTGCTCGAATCTCCTACTGACCTGCAACTCCTGCAATAAATTGCAAATATGGTAAGGACTACCGGTATCCAATACCCAGTTAGTTATATCACAAATAGAGAAATTGCAAGGAGTTATCATATAAATATCTTGCCTAGCAACAGCTTGCTTCTTTCTCTGCCTGTTCGGATCCAGGGAGGTAATGTACGGAGGATAGCTCCTCTTCCAGTGCTCCCACTTCTTGCAAAAGAAGCATTCAGTTTGACTCTTATCGAGCTTGATCTTTCTGGTCTGGCCCTGCACTGATGTCCTAGCCTGAACTTGCACCTTCTTCACTTTCTTCTTCTTGTTCTTCTTTTCTTTCTTAAAGGGTCGAGAACCAGAAGACGAACCTCTCATTAAGTTTACCGACTCCTTGTGGAGTTGGTGATCCTTCTCAAAGTTCTGAAGCAACCCCAGTAACCCGTGATAGTTTACTTCAGGCTTTGTCATTCTATAATGAGTGAGGAATGAGAGATAAGACTTGGGCTGCGAGTTCAGTATTACATCTTTCCCAAGCTGCTCATGCAAGGAAAAGCCGAGCTTGCTCAAATGCTCTATCAGCTCGATCATGTACAATATATGATCAGTGACAGAGGCACCATCCCGTATTTTAGCATTGAAGATAGCACAACTAGTCTTGTGCCTCTCTACGTCATCAGGTGTGCCAAAGATATCCTCCAACACTTGAAGCATGTCCTTTAGTTGAGTCATCTCAAATCTGCGACTAAACTCGTTGCTCATGGCAGCCAGCATGATGCAGCGCACTGTGATCCGATCACTGAGCCACCTCTGGTAAGTGTCTCTGACTATTCCATATGCATTGATAGCTGGCTCCTCAGGTGTAGGATCCGTTATCACATATAGGATCCATTCATGCTCCAGGACTATCTTCAACTTTCGGTACCAGCTACCGAAGTTGGGTCCTACAAACTTATCATTGTCCAACAATGATCGAAGCGATAGAAAAGTGGTCATATCTGCATAAAGAAAAATTATAACCTAATTAGTAATTGATTCATTAAACCTAAAGATTTAAACTTTAATCAAAAGGTTTCTTCCACTATTTTATTCAAATTGGTAGCCTCTACCTCCAATTCAAAGAATTACCCTAATTCCTTAGTGGGTACTAGAATCCACTTATACTGTACATAAGCCCAACTTTGGTTGGCCAACCCATGTACATCTAAGGGTAGGTTCGTAACCAATTATTTCTCTAAATAATTTTTAGTAATTTTAATTTTGCCCTAGTCCCTAATCAGTAGGCTTTGGCCTCCACTGAAAAGGTGCGGTTAGGTCCAACCATTAACATGACCATATTTGGCCCATCTAGCCAATGAATGATTAGGCCCAACTTTGGTTGGCTAACTTAACCACCATTTAGAAAGATACAGTCAAAGAATCATATTATGAATGACAATTCCATCAGCCGATAAACACCAGGCCTTTGGGCCTCCAATGATTATCCAACTGATGAACCTATTATCATCCACTTAATGGGAGGCTATGATCTAGTTATCACCATAACTATTTTATTTTAAGGACCTAATAATTTTACAGAATTTAATTGATTTAGAGGAGGAGGTCAGATGAACCAGCTTATCATGATCCTCCCACTGGTTTCACCAAGTCAGCTTAAGGGAGACCATTAAAAGGATTGGTCTAGGAGCATCTAAATCAATCACACTGATTTATCTAGTTGACATGGGTCAGCTCGAATAGTCAAGTGATCCGATCAAAATATAATTTCACCAAGAGGTCAGGTAAGTTCAATCGGTGGGAGGGTCTGCCAAAGCTTGCCTTAGACACCATCAGAAATGGCCAGGTAAGCAGGCTGCCAATTAGAAACTACCGGTCTGGTTTACTTTAGACACCAACTAGTTTAATTAGTTTCGATTAAATCAACCTAACAGTTCGTGCTAGACCACATAGCCAAGAATCAAGTCCATTTGGTTCTCATTAAAGATATGGACTTGACCAACTATAACTATTATAATTGATCTACAGAATCCTTGACCTAATCTAAGACAACAATTGATTAGATTTAGTCAATTCTCTAATTAAGTCCATCTTTAATCTAACCTTAGGTCTAACCCAATTAATGGATCTAATTTCCACTAACCCATTAACTCAATGTGTTATGGTTTGTGTCTTAGGTTCTTCAATTCACAATTCTAGAACCTAATCAAACAACTTCTTAATTCTCAATTAAGTTTTGGGCTGAGGGTTGGAGTTCGACTTTTTGAAAATAATTTTTATATTTATAAAATATTTTTACAAGATGGTTCTACCAACCAAGGTGCTTGTTTGATTCATAATCAAAATGCAAGTGAAATAAGCATGAAACTACTTTAGATCTAATCTAAACAGGTTCATATAATTGAAACAATTTCAACTTTAAACAGCGCAAATTTTCTAGACAAATATATGATGATTCTTTGTGAGAAAATTATTAACAAAGAGATTTTATTTTAGATTTAAATATATTTTAAATATAATAAATCATGAATTTAATCTAGATTATATCTAACAAATTTATGATTAAAGATAGATCTACACGAACTAGGATAACTTTTGCACTGTAAGGGATAAACCTTACAGCAGGACAACCTACAGTTCATGATTGATCTAAAAATTTTAATCTTAGATTTAATAATTAGATTATAAATTAGATTTAATCTAAGAACTAATCTAAGCATGTATAAATAATCATGTAATAAACAACCTAGGCTCTGATACTAATTGAAAGAACCAGATCTAGGGTTTCAGGGTTAGATCTTGAAACTTTTTTAAGATCAGGCCGCGAAAGATTAAAATAAATCATAAATTTATCTTATTAAAATTAGAGAATTTTTAGATCTAAGATCTTATTATATGATTATTACATGATATTAAATTAAAAATTAAAATATAAAGAGCAAGAACTACATGTTGATCATATCAACATATTTCTATACTACATCTAATGTATGTAATATATAATAGATCAGATCTATTACTTTACAAGTTAGATGTTCTAACTTTACTGATTCAGACTTGAAGATAACGTTGTGAGCTGCACATACGTCCGACCTCTAGGAGTCATCCACACGAGCCCACGAATCATGATCAGAAGTCCTGGTCTAGAAAATCAGCACAGTATGCTAGTACTGCGCTGATCCTTCTTCGATGGTCGATCAGATACCTCCTTCTTCTTGATTTGGATTCTTCTAAAGATAAGAAGTAGGAGAAGGAGTTTTAGATGAGACACTCTTAGAAAACTTACAGATGGAGGAAGAAAAGAGATGAACCCAGCAACTCTAGAAGAAGACCCTCTTCTTCTTCTCTTTGCTCTAACCCAGACACCTAGTTTTGTGTCAATTAGATCTCCATGCCCCAAGACTCTTTCCCCTTGATTTTAGGATGCCCCAAAGGACTCTCAATGCTCTATAATACACAAAAATTTTATAAAGAAATTCATTTTAAATTGGGAGATATGAAGAGTTCTTTTCTAGGTCAAATACCTAGTCAAGGATTATCTAAACAAGGCAAGACAAGGGGCGCCCAACTCTTAGGCATCCCCTCCTTTTTCTATCATGGACCACTAGAAAAGGGCACATATTATTGTTGGGAATAGTGTCCCAAAGCCAATCGTCAGCCTGTTGACGGTTGTGCTCCTTTTGTATTAGTACATGAATTATAAATAAATAAAAGTTATTTTGGTATTTTTTCATCACAAATGTTTCATCTTCTAATGAACTCCTGTGTTGTGGTGAAGTCCTTAGGACTATTTAGACTCGACAAAGGAGGATTTGTCGTTTAGTCCTTAAACATGTTCGCGACCAAATGATACGTTGTTACCAAGGATGACAATATTTATCGAGCATAGGTCGTTGTGTGCCATATGGGTTGGTTATCCTCATAACCAAAGAGTGTGGAGACACTGGTATGGCATACAGGTGAGATGTAATGGTACATCTGCACTGAACGTGACCAACTCCGGAGCTATTTTTGCTGTCAAGATTTACTCCGATGGGATATGGGTATAAATGTCCCTCCGACCTGAGACCGCCACGGTGACTTGCAAGCAACTCACTGCACTTAGGCACTGGACTACCTGAATTTCTAATTCAGTGACGGAAGGTTGCTGGGTGTAGTCAAGTACTTGACTTGTCGGTGCGTGTGTCAAGATGGGATTGATCACTCCAGTTTAGGAGCTGTGTACAGTCGTGTTTCAATTTAGCAAAACCTTGGCCAGGGTAGTCCTAGTGAGGAGTCACAGGACTAATTGAGTTGAGCATGATTCGGATGATATCATCAGGGTTGACAGTTTAACCCTGAGTCATCCTAAACACAGGGATCAAAAGGGATGAATTATACGGTAACCATATTCACGTAGGTTCTGAATGTTGCGATTATAATTATTCGACCTATCCGGTTGTCGGGTACCATTGCTAGATGGTCACTTTGATTAGTACAGAAATTGGTTCCTGTGCTACCGGCTTAGGTTCGAACCTGCGGGGTCACACACATTAGAGGTTCCTTTCTGATCTGATGGCTGATTATGAGTCTTATCTATCTGGAACTCTATGATTGAGAATTAGGATTCTCTAATCATGAGTTCCACACATTTTGGGTATCGGGGTCAAAATTTTGAATTTCGAATTTTGAATTTGAAATTTGAACTCTTTGATCAGGGTTTCATATCGATGGTCTCTGATGCCTGATTGCCCATCGGATTTGGACTCAACATTTATGAGAGGTTTAATTAGTGATTTAATCACTAATTAACTCAATTTGATTGAGTAATTATTTTTGGATCAAGTCCAATTGAATTAGATTCAGTTTGGATTGACCCGATTAGGTTAAATGTTGACCTAATCGCTAAGGTGGTTTAGTCCCTGATTTGATCAGGGGTTAGGTTTAGTTAATTCTTGATTTGATTAGGATTTTATTAAGCCTAATTAAGATTAATTATGTTGGGTTTAATTTGATCTAATTGTGCTCAACCTATTTTAAACTAGGTTGGCTCAATTTGAATCAAACCACCTTGTTTTAAATTCCCTGCATCACCCAACTTCCTTGCACCCATTTGAATTCACGAGAAGAAACTTCTTGTGAAATTTTTCTCACGTAAAACCCTTCCCCACATCCTCATTTGTGTGCCATATGGATGGATAAATTAATTAGTTAGCCATTCAAATTCAAAGCATGTTTGAATTTGAATGGATAACTTATCACTTGCCCTTTCATCCTTATCCATTTTGTGCGCCACATTACTTACACGAGAAAAGGTTTCTCATAAAACTTTTCCACACACAAGGAGCCACGCCCCTTCTCTTCTCACACCCAAAAGGATAGGGATAAGTTGGTTTTCGTTTGAATTCAAATTTGATTTGAATTCAAATGTGTAACCTCTTATCTTTATCCTCTCACACGGATAAGACACGTTCGACGTTGTTTTAAAAAGAGGAGAAAGGTGGGACGTACGTAGAAAAATTAGGAGAGAAACTTTGGGGTGTGAGGAAGGTTTCTGCACAAGGTGAAGGTCCAAAACCTTCCGACAGAAAAAGAAAGAAAAGAGAGAAAATTGGGCGCAGGGTTTTTGGTGTGTACCCTAGGGTTTCTACCTAGGGTTCGGGAAGTGAGATTGGTGTGCCACGAGTGTTGTGAGTCCACCAAATTTTAGAGAGAGATCCATCAGCCTCTCAAGTAACTGTGCAGATGATCCAGAGCATTCAAGAAGTCGGCACACATCGATCGAAGGAGTTCGATCAACATCTGCCATCAAAGGGTGAAATCACGAACTAGCATTCGTGAGGAGTTGATCAGACAGGAGCTTCATGTGGACGATCCGCAGAGGCCAGATAGTTGGGTGGCTGTGACGTGACGATCAGAGCCCTCCAACGGTGATCAGATTGCGGTGATCGACTACCCGCAAAAGGTGATGTGTTCTGAACACAGTACTGTAAAACGTTTACTGATTCAAATTTGAATTTCAAATTTAAATGCATGCTGTTGTATCATATTTAGATCCTAGTGTAGGGTTAATTAGTATTAATTAATGAGATTAATTAATAATTCCACTATAAAATAGTAATTTTGAAAAAGTTTTAAAATTACCATTTTGCCCCTGCACTAAATTTTCGCTTCAATTGGTATCAGAGCTGGTTCTAGAATATGATATACATATGCATGCATAGATTAAGGTGTAATCTATAAGTTTAAATTTGAAATTCAAAATTCAAAATTCAAAATTCAAAAAGATTTGAAATTTGAAATTTGAAATTTGTTAGAAGTTTCAAATTTGAAATTCAAATTTGAAATTTGAAATTTGGTTGAAATCTCAAATTTGAAATTTGAAATTTGAAATTTGAAATTTGAAATTCAAAATTCAAAATTTGAAATTTGAAATTTGGTTGAAATCTCAAATTTGAAATTTGAAATTTGAAATTTGAAATTCAAAATTCAAAATTTAAAATTCAAAGATTGAAAATTTGAAATTTAAAATTTGGTTGAAATCTCAAATTTGAAATTTAAAATTTGAAATTTGAAATTTAAAATTTGAAATTCAAAATTTAAATTTTAAAATTTATATATTTAGATATACATGATCCAAGTAGCAAGTAATCTAATTGGGTTGGTTGCCATGGCCGTCCGGTCATAGGAGAAAAGTAGGGTTTAAAGGCCCTCTCTTCCCATTCGATGGGGTCTCCTATGGCGGTAGGGGTGCCGATGCAATTATATCCCATGCCGATGAAGCAGCGAAAGGACTTAATTAAGAAATTTATCATGAATGTGTTAGATTAGATCTAAAAAAAAATTTATGATTTATTTTGAGTTATTTTCTGTTATGAAATGAGCAATAGAATTGCTGTTTATGAAATGTGCTGACCCGTTTGTGAAATGAGTTAACACATTTGGTGAACAGAAAATAAAATCTTTCAAATTTGAAAATTGTTTTCGAAATGCCAAACCCTGACCCATCAGCCCAAGTACTTAATTAAAAGAATTAAGTGTTGTCTAGTAGGTCTAGAATTGTGAATTAAGACCTAAGACAATTGCATAAACTTTGGGTCAATGGGTTAGATGAATTAGGTCCATAATTGGGTTAGACCTAAGGTTAGTTTAAAAAAATGGACTAATTAGAGTAATTGGTCAAATCTAATCAAAAGTTGAATTAGATTAGGTCAAGGATACTCTAGACTCAACTTCAATAGTTGTAGTTGAATGGGTCCATGTCTTTAACTAGACCAAGATGGACTTAATTCATGGCTACGCGGTGGAGCTCTATTTACTAAGTTGATCAAAATTAAAACTAATGAACCGGTTGGTGTCTAAGGTAAGTTCGGCAGTTTTGACCAGTGGTTCTTAAGTGGGAGCTACTCGCATTGATTCGATCATTGACGAGTTAATGGCAAATCCCCACCACTGATCTCACTTACCTGGCCAATCTGGTA